>NC_053024.1:253919662-254137370 GCF_003073215.2 Triticum urartu
AGCACCCGGGGGCTCTGCCCGGGTGGGCCGCGCCTGAGGCCAACCTCACCTTCAACTCGGAGGACCATCCCACCTGCATCGTCGGTTCGGGTGTGCTCCCGATGCTGTGCGCACCCACCATCTGCCACATATCCATCACCAAGACGCTCGTCGACGGCGGCTGATGAGGACATCAATACCATTGTTACACCCACAGCCCCTACTGTTACATATACTGGATCAATTACTAGAGCTCGCGCACGCCAATTAAATTACCAGGTACTTTCGTTTCTTGGTAATGATTCTAATGTTCATGAGATTATGATGCTGCCTAAATTGGATACATTTGTTTTGCTTTCAAATGAAGGGCCTAGCTTGGAGAAGGATGAACATTGGAGCAAGAACACGCATGGAGTTGATGGCATGCGCAAGGGGATCAAGAACGGAGTTACAAGCGATGATTTCAGGACTTTGAAGCCGCCATAAGGAGTGCATGAAGCCATGGACGAAATATACAAGATGCCACTTCATAATATTCGTCCATAGGCTATTCTAGGTGCTGCGTCACCTTATTAATGGGCCAGGCCCATGTAATTTCGAAATACTGAAGTATAGGCTATTTTTAGAGTCCGTATGTGTGGGGAAACAAGAGTTAGGGTTGGTTTCGGACCCCACCCTCAAGGGCCACGAAATTCCCCTCTCTTCCTCCATATATACAGCCCGTAGGGCGTCGTTTAGACTTTGGGTTTTGTTTAGATTAAAAGTTCGCCATAGCTGCAACTTCTCGTACTTCGTTTGTGTCCAACGACCAGACCAAGACGTCACAGAACCCCACCTTGATCAATAAAGCTTTCATCTTATATTCGCAATATCCAGATTGCAATCTCAGTTTCTTGCTTGTTCTTCGTTTGCTCGCAGGAAACAGGCCCTTGTGGTCAGGTTGATCGTGCTCCGGCGTGGTCAATAACCCCTCGGAAGTTGGTTTAGCGATTGCTAAGGCGCGACGTCTCGCACGTTCGTAGTCGGATCGTCAAGGTCGACTCCCACAGAAAACGATAGCCACCATCTCATCGAAACATCGGGACACCTTTGCGTCTATCAGCGGCGGCGGCCTCAATGTGCTCTCTGTCGAGGCCTTCAGCCTCCTTCATGTACCGTTCGAGCGACTCCGCCCCAGCAAGCCTTTCTCGGGAGTTGGCGGGGGCCCTGCCTGATCCCTGGGGCAGATCCGCCTCCCCGTGACCTTCGGCACATGCGACAACTACCGCAACGAGCTCATCGACTTCGACATCTCCCGCATTGGCCTTCCATACAACGCCATCCTCGGGTACCCAGCTTTGGCCCAGTTCATGGCAGCAACCCATCCTGCTTACAATCTCATGAAGATGCCAGGGATCTAGGGTGTCCTCACCATCAAGGGGGAGGCCAAGGAGGCCCTGGCGGTGCTCAAGCTCACCCTCAAGGCCGTCGCGGCAATGCGACCCACTGACGCGGATACTTCCAAGGCCAAGGGAGCCGTACCAACCAAGAAGAAGCAGTTCTTCACTCAGGCCAAGGCAGAAACCAAGCAAGTGTTGGTCGAGGAGGACGGGTCCTCATGGGCAACCTTCACCATAGGAGCCAACCTCGAGCCCGCTCAGGAGGAGGCGCTAGTGAAGTTTTTGCGTGCAAACAAGGAAGTGTTCGCCTGGGAGCTCGGCCAGCTGGTAGGGGTCCCAAGAGAGGTAATAGAGCACCACCTGAAGGTGTGCCCCAACGTACGCCCTGTGAAGTAGAAGGCAACGCGGTAGTCCACGGAGAAGCAAGCTTTCATCGTCCAAGAAACCCGCAAGTTGGAGGCCGCGGGTGTCATTCGCGAGGTTCGTTACCCCGAGTGGCTGGCGAACCCCGTCGTCGTACCCAAGAAAGGCGAGAAGGAGTGGATGTGCGTCGACTTCACCAACCTCAACAAGGCCTGCCCCCAAGGTCCGTTCCCGCTTCGGCGCATCAACCAGATCGTCGACTCCACCGCCGAGTGCGATTTGCTATGCTTCCTGGATGCGTTCTCAGGATATCACCAGATCAAGATGGCGGTAGAAGATGTGGAGAAGACAGCCTTCCTGACCCCGTGTGGGGTGTACTGCTACACCTGCATGCCGTTCGGACTGTGCAACGCGGGTGCAACCTTCCAGCGACTCATGCACACCGCCTTAGGGCAGCAGCTCGGGAGAAACGCTGAAGCCTACGTCGATGACATCGTGGTGAAGTCTCGGGAGGCGGAGACCTTGATCCGAGACCTAGAGGAGACCTTTGAAAGCCTTCGCCAGGTGGACTTGCCACTCAATCCGGAGAAATGCGTGTTTGGCGTCCCTTCCGGCAAGCTGCTACGTTTCCTGGTGTCCCACAGGGGGATCGAGGCCAACACAGAAAAGGTGAAGGCCATTGAAGACATGAGTCCACCACAGACCCTCATGGAAATGCAGAAGCTGGCTGGTCGGGTGACTACATTGGGGCGCTTCATCTCCAAGCTGGGAGAGCGCGCCCTGCCTTTCTTCAAGCTGATGAAAAAGAAGGGCCCGTTCGAGTGGACCCCGGAGGCCGACCAAGCTTTCCAAGACCTCAAGAGATACCTGACCAGCCCACCAGTAATGGTGGCACCACGACCTCGCGAGCCACTAGTTCTCTACCTGGCTGCCACTACATACTCTGCCAGCGCGGCCCTGGTGGCGGTTCGGGAAGAACACCAAGCCAAGGGTGCATTGCGCCGTGCCACGCCTCTAGCAAAGACGGCGAAGGACCAGAAGGGCGCCGCAAAGGACGAAGCAGCAGCGGCAGAGGGTCAGGCTCGGTAGGAAAACGCCCCCGAACACGCGAAGACTCCGGCAAGCGAGCAAGCATCGGGGGCTCTACCCCCTCAGGAGGCTCCTCAGCTCCCAAGGGACGCGAACCACGTCAGCACACCAACCCTCGTCGAGCACCCGGTATACTTCGTCGGCACGGTGTTCAGGGACGCAAGAGCGAGATACCCCATGCCTCAGAAGCTCCTACTCGCACTCCTAGTCACCTCGCGAAAGCTGCGACACTACTTCCAGGGCCACCCCATCAAGGTCGTCTCAGCTTACCCATTGGAGAGAGTTCTCAGGAGCCCCAACTCTGCCGGAAGAGTCGCTGAATGGAACATCGAGTTGCAAGCATTCCAGCTGGAGTTCAGTACCACCAGGGTCATCAAGGGGGCCGCCCTCGCTGATTTCGTGGCAGGGTGGACAGATGCCCCAGCGTTTGAAGAAGGCGAGGACCGGTCCCTCTCACCGGGAAGCGAGGCGCCTGACGGCTGGGTCATGTATTTCGATGGTGCCTTCGCGCGTCACGACGCGGGGGCTGGAGCTGTACTCATCTCGCCCACTCAGGACAAGCTCTACTACGCCGTACAGCTCTGCTTCCAGCAGGGCGAGAAGGTCTCCAACAACATTGTAGAATACGAGGGCCTCATAGCCGGCCTAAAGGCTGCAGCGGCACTGGGGGTGAAGCGTCTCACCATCAAGGGCGACTCACAGCTCCTCGTCAACTTCTCCAACAAGGTGTATGAGCCGAAGGACAAGCACATGGAGGCATACCTCACGGAGGTGCGCAAGATGGAGAAGCAATTTCTGGGCCTGGAATTGCAGCACGTGCCCCAAAGCACCAACAAGGGAGCAGATGACATTGCCAGAAGAGCATCCAAGCGACAGCCCCAGGAGCCTGGCGTCTTCGAGGAGCGGCTCTTCAAGCCATCAGCAACGCCACCACTTTCGAGAGCAACTCATCCTCAGGAGGAACTCCCACAGCCGCAAGCCTCAGGAGCCCCAGCCTGCGGCCGACCTCAGGAGCACGCCTACTCCTGGCGCTCAGCCCCATGAGGGATGCTGGACCAAGGAATTGAAGGAATACCTGATACGAGGGGTGCTACCAGAGAAGGAGGAGGACGCGGAGCGCGTGGCCCGTCAGGCCACGGCATACTGCATCCAGGACGGTGAGTTATACTGAAAGCGACCAAATGACGTTACACTGCCTTGCATCTCCAGGGAACAGGAGAAATAGCTGATAACTAACATACACGCCGGAGACAGTGGGCACCACTCGTCGTCGTGAACCTTCGTCAGCAAGGCATTCCGAAGTGGGTTCTACTGGCCTAAGACACTCAACGATGCGGCCGAGCTGGTGAACTCCTGCGAGGCCTGCCAATTCCACGCCAAGCAGATCCATCAGCCAGCTCAGGGCCTCGAAACCATCCCACTCTCATGGCCGTTCGCGGTCTAGGGGCTGGATATTCTGGGCCCGTTCCCTCGGGCGCCTGGGGGCTATCGATACCTCTATGTCACCATCGACAAGTTCACCATGTGGTCGGAGGTTGAAGCCGTTCGCGCCATCCCAGCTGGCTCTGCAGTCAAGTTCGTTAAGGGCCTCGTGAGCCACTGTGGGGTCCCCGACCGCATCATCACCGATAACGGCTTGTAGTTCACTAGTAATCTCTTCAAGTCATATTGTGCTAACCTTGGAACGCAGATCTGCTACGCCTTAGTAGCACACCCCAGGAGGAATGGCCAGGCCGAACACGCCAACGCAGAGGTCCTGAAGGGCCTCAAGACCAGGACCTTCAAGAAGAAGCTCGAGGCCTGCGGCAAGGGCTAGCACGACGAGCTCCAGTCTGTGCTGTGGTCGATCCACACCACCGCCACCAAGCCAACGGGCGAAACCCCGTTCTTCCTCGTCTATGGAGCTGAAGCAGTCCTCCCTCACGAGGTCGAGCATCGCTCCGCACGGGTGCTGGCGTTGGATGAGACGCAGCAGGACGCAATGCGGCGGATGGACCTCGTGTTGGGGGAGGAGCGACACCGTGAAGCTACACTACGGGCGGCAAGATACCAGCAGGCGCTGCGGTGGTACCACTGCCACACCGTCCGCTCCAAGACTCTTGAGGTGGGTGACCTCATCCTGAGGCGGGTGCTCTCCAGGGAGGGGTTGCATAAGCTCTCGCCTATGTGGGAGGGCCTATTCAAGGTCGTCCACGTGTCTAGGCCTGGCGCCGCGCGCCTGGAGACACGGGACGGGGTACCCGTCCAGAACGCCTAGAACATCCAACACCTCCGGAAGTTCTACCCATGAAGAAAGGCCATTGCATGTGAAGAAGTCCCGGTGCATGTGAAGAAAGGCCCAATGCCTGTGAAGAAGGCCCAGCGCCTGTGAAGCAAGGCCCCGTGCCTGTCAAGAATCGCCGCCCGTGACACTCTCACATAATAATTAGTGGGGCTGTACACGCACCGGAGCCTCAGGAGAGCCGCCCTTGGGCCTCGGGGGCTCCCTCCCATGCCGAGTGGCAGCACTTAGCTCCGCGCTGGTGAGAAGACGTCGAAGAATAGACTAGGTGCCGGACGCGGATTTTCATTTGCTTTCCAAAGTTGGCTCGGCCCTCTTTTAATCGAAGTTTGCTTTCTGGTGTCTATTGCTGGTTCTGTTTTATCGCTTTCTTCCTCTGTTTCTGCCTTTCGCCTCTTTGGTCGACCTAAACTATCCCTCGCGTCCCTCACGAGGGGGCTGGACAAGTACCTTCGTGAGCTTCCTACTTCTGTCTTTTCGCGAGGCACCCTCGTTCGAGCCCACAAGCTGGTGCACCTCTCCTGGTCCGTGCCCCACGGGCATCGTGACGTGAAGCACTGAGTCAAGGCCAGCGACGCCTATAACCAAACCCTAGGTGAGCGATAAGCCTCTTACGAATTTTTTGCAATTCCTAAGCGCATATCAGGTCAAGGAGGCCTCGAGAATCCCTAGGAAGCGAGCGCCTCGTGAGGAGGAGGTCACTCAAAACAAGTCGAGCTAAGTTATCCCTACATAAAACGATAATGTTACGACACGGTACAGGAACGGCAAACATAACATAGCGATTGGGACCATAGTTCGATACATGCCCCTCCGGGGCCCATTCTGGTTTCTTTTTAATGCAGGAAGGAAAGGAAGAACAAAATACAGCGGTCCACGGGCGCAGGCCCCGGCGCCCTGATGTCTACTACACAACCTTCTTCTTGTAGACATTGTTGGGCCTCCAAGTGCAGAGGTTTGTAGGACAGTAGCAAATTTCCCTCAAGTGGATGACCTAAGGTTTATCAATCCGTAGGAGGCGTAGGATGAAGAGTCTCTCTCAAGCAACCCTGCAACCAAATAACAAAGAGTCTCTTGCGTTCCCAACACACCCAATACAATAGTAAATTGTATAAGTGCACAAGTTCGGCGAAGAGATGGTGATAGAAGTGGTATATGGATAGTAGATAAAGGTATTTGTAATCTGAATTTATAAAAACAGCAAGGTAGCTAATGATAAAAGTGAGCGTAAATGGTATTGTAATGCGTTGAAACAAGGCCTAGGGTTCATACTTTCGCTAGTGCAAGTTCCCTCAACAATGATAACATAATTGGATCACATAACTATCCCTCAACATGCAACAAAGAGTCACTCCAAAGTCACTAATAGCAGAGAACGAACGAAGAGATTATGGTAGGGTACGAAACCACCTCAAAGTTATTCTTTCCAATCAATCCGTTGAGCTATTCCTATAAGTGTCACAAACAGCCCTAGAGTTCGTACTAGAATAACACCTTAAGACACAAATCAATCAAAACCCTAATGTCACCTAGATACTCCAATGTCACCTCAAGTATCCGTGGGTATGATTATACGATATGCATCACACAATCTCAGATTCATCTATTCAACCAACACAAAGGACCTCAAAGAGTGCCCCAAAGTTCTATCGGAGAATCATGACCAAAACGTGTGCCAACCACTATGCATAGGTTCATGGGCGGAACCCGCAAGTTGATCACCAAAACATACATCAAGTGAATCACGTGGTATCCCATTGTCACCACAGATACGCACAGCAAGACATACATCAAGTGTTCTCAAATCTTTAAAGACTCAATCCGATAAGATTACTTCAAAGGGGAAACTCAATTCATTACAAGAGAGTAGAGGGGGAGGAGAAACATAAGATCCAACTATAATAGCAAAGCTCGCGATACATCAAGATCGTGCCAAACCAAGAACACGAGAGAGAGAGAGACCAAACACATAGCTACTGGTACATACCTTCAGCCCCAAGGGAGAACTACTCCCTCCTTGTCATGGAGAGCACCGGGATGATGAAGATGGCCACCGGAGAGGGATTCCCCCTCCGGCAGGGTGCCGGAACGGGTCTAGATTAGCTTCCGGTGGCTAGGGAGGCTTCTAGCGGCGGAACTCCTAATCTATTATCTGTTCTGGAAGTTTTAGGGTACGTGAGTATATATGGGTGCAGGAAGTACGTCGGTGGAGCTTCGGGGGGCCCACGAGGCAGGGGGCGTGCCCTAGGGGGGGGCACCCTTGTGAGCACCTCCCTTGGCTCCTGACATGGGGTCCAAGTCCATACGGTAGCTTTCCTTCCAAAAATAACTTCTCCAGTTGATTTCGTTCCGTTTCGACTCCGTTTGATATTCCTTTTCTTCGAAACACTTAAATAGGCATAAAACAACAATTCTGGGCTGGGCCTCCGGTGAGTAGGTTAGTCCCAAAAATAATATAAAAGTGGATAATAAAGCCCAATATTGCCCAAAATAGTAGATAACATAGCATGGAGCAATCAAAAATTATAGATACGTTGGAGACGTATCAAGCATCCCCAAGCTTAATTCCTGCTCGTCCTCGAGTAGGTAAATGATAAAAACAGAATTTTTGATGCGGAGTGCTACTTGGCATAATTTCAATGTAATTCTTCTTAATTGTGGTATGAATATTCAGATCTGAAAGATTCAAGACAAAAGTTCATATTGACATAAAAATGATAATACTTCAAGCATACTAACTAAGCAATTATGTCTTCTCAAAATAACATGGCCAAAGAAAGTTCATCCCTACAAAATCATATAGTTTAGTCATGTTTCATTTTCGTCACACAAGAATGCTCTCATCATGCACAACCTCGATGACAAGCCAAGCAATTGTTTCATACTTTAGTAATCTCAAACTCATAAACTTTCACGCAATACATGACCGCGAGCCATGGATATAGCACTATGGGTGGTATAGAATATAATGAGGGGGGTTATGTGGAGAAGACAAAAAGGAGAAAGTCTCACATCAACGAGGCTAATCAATGGGCTATGGAGATGCCCACCGATTGATGTTAATGCAAGGAGTAGGGATTGCCATGCAACGGATGCACTAGAGCTATAAATGTATGAAAGCTCAACAAAATAAACTAGTGGGTGTGCATCCAACTTGCTTGCTCACGAAGACCTAGGGCACTTGAGGAGGCCCATTGTTGGAGTATACAAGCCAAGTTCTATAATGAAAAATTCCCACTAGTATATGAAAGTGATAACATGAGAGACGCTCTACTATGAAGATCATGGTGCTACTTTGAAGCACAAGTGTGGTAAAAGGATAGTAACATTGTCCCTTCTCTCTTTTTCTCTCATTTTTTGGGCCTTCTCTCTTTTTTTATGGCCTTTCTCTTTTTTTGGGCCTTCTCTTTTTTATGGCCTTTATCTTTTTTTATTCCTCACTTGGGACAATGCTCTAATAATGATGATCATCGCACTTCTATTTATTTACAACTCAATGATTACAACTCGATACTAGAACAAGGATGACTCTATATGAATGCCTCCGGCGGTGTACCGGGATATGCAATGAACCAAGAGTGACATGTATGAAAGAATTATGAAAGGTGGCTTTGCCACAAATACTATGTCAACTACATGATCATGCTAAGCAATATGACAATGATGAATGTGTCATGATGAACGGAATGATGGAAAGTTGCATGGCAATATATCTCGGAATGGCTATGGAAATGCCATAATAGGTAGGTATGGTGGCTGTTTTGAGGAAGATATAAGGAGGTTTATGTGTGAAAGAGCGTATCATATCACGGGGTTTGGATGCACCGGCGAAGTTTGCGCCAACTCTCAATGTGAGAAAGGGCAATGCACGGTACCGAAGAGGCTAGCAAGGATGGAAGGGTGAGAGTGTGTATAATCCATGGACTCAACATTAGTCATAAAGAACTCACATACTTATTGCAAAAATCTACAAGTCATCAAAAACCAAGCACTACGCGCATGCTCCTAGGGGGATAGATTGGTAGGAAAAGACCATCGCTCGCCCCCGACCGCCACTCATAAGGAGGACAATCAAATAACACCTCATGTTTCAAATTTGTTACATAATGTTTACCATACGTGCATGTTACGGGACTTGTAAACTTCAACACAAGAATTTCTCAATTTCACAACTACTCAACTAGCACGACTTTGATATTATTACCTCCATATCGCAAAACAATCATCAAGCATCAAACTTCTCTTAGTATTCAACACACTCATAAGAAAGTTTTTACTAATCTTGTATACCTGGCATATTAGGATTTTAAGAAAATTACCATGATATTTAAGACTCTAAAAATAATCTAAGTGAAGAATGAGAGTTCATCTATTTCTTCAAAATAAAACTACCACCATGCTCTAAAATATATAAGTGAAGCACTAGAGCATCGACAAACTACTCTGAAAGATATAAGTGAAGATCAATGAGTAGTTGAATAATTATGCAACTATGTGAAGACTCTCTAACATTTAATAATTTCAGATCTTGGTATTTTATTCAAACAACAAGCAAAGCAAAATAAAATGGCATCTAAGAATAGCAAACATCATGTGAAGAAGCAAAAACTTAGGATCAACCGATACTAACTGATAGTTGTTGAAGAAGAAAGGTGGGATGCCAACCGGGGCATCCCCAAGCTTAGACGCTTGAGACTTAATGAAATATTATCTTGGGGTGCCTTGGGCATCCCCAAGCTTGAGCTTTTGTGTCTCCTTAATTCCTCTCATATCACGGTCTCCCTAAATCTCAAAAGCTTCATCCACACAAAACTCAACAAGGACTCATGAGATAAGTTAGTATAAACCATTGCCAAAACCTTATCATACTCTACTGTAGCAAATCACTAAAATTATTATTAAACATTGCATACTAAATGCCTCTGTATATTTAATAGTCCTATCCTCAAATAGATTCATTAAAGAAGCAAACATATGCAAACAATGCAAACATAACCACAATCTGCCTAAACAGGATAGTCTGTAAAGAATGCAGCAACATCCATACTTCCCTAGCTCCAAATATTATGAAAGAAAATTCCCACTGTAGTAAATTTATCAGAGCTCAATATGCAAAAGGTTTCAACATTTTATCACATTCTGAATTTTCTAGGGAATTATTGCAACAGCGGTAAACTTTCTGTTTTCAAACAGCAACATGTGGACTTCTAAAATAGGCATAGTAAAGGCTATCAATGCCACTTTTATTGAAATAAAAATTGTTCTGAATAACATAAAGAAAATCCTAACAAAATAAATTGACGCTCCAAGCAAAACACATATCATGTGGTGAATAAAAATATAGCTCCAAGTGAAGTTACCGATGAACGAAGACGAAAGAGAGGATGCCTTCTGGGGCATCCCCAAGCTTTGGCTCTTGGATATCCTTGAATATTACCTTTGGGTGCCTTGGGCATCCCCAAGCTTAGGCTCTTGAGACTCCTTATTCCATAGTCCATCGAATCCTTACCCAAAACTTGAAAACTTCACAACACAAAACTTAACAGAAAACTTGTAAGCTCCGTTAGTATAAGAAAATAAATCACCACTTCAAGGTACTGTAATGAACTCATTATTTATTTATATTGGTGTTAAACCTACTGTATTCCAACTACTCTATGGTTTATAAACTCTTTTACTAGCCATAGATTCATCAAAATAAGTAAACAACACATGAAAAACAGAATCTGTCAAAAACAGAATAGTCTGTAGTAATCTGGATCAAACATATACTTATGGAACTCATAAAATTCTAAAATAAATTTCTGGACCTGAGGAATTTATCTATTAATCATATTAAAAAATAATTAACTAAATAGCACTCTCCAAATAAAAATGGCAGCAATTCTCGTGAGCGCTAAAGTTTCTGTTTTTTACAGCATGATCAACAACACTTTCCCCAAGTCTTCCCAAAGGTTCTACTTGGAACAAACACTAATTAAAAGCATAAAACCACATCTAAAAAGAGGCTAGATGAATTATTTATTACTAAAAAGGAAAAAAAATAAAGTTGGGTTGCCTCCCAACAAGCCCTATCGTTTAACGCCTCTAGCTAGGCATGATGATTTCAATGATGCTCACATAAAAGATAAGAATTGAAACATAAATAGAGAATCATGTAGAATATGACTAGCACATTTAAGTCTAACCCTATTCCTATGCATAGGGATTTTTTGAGAAAACAACTTGTGGGAACAAGAATCAACTTGCATAGGAAAGAAAAACAAGCATAACTTCATAACTTTAAGCACATAGAGAGGAAACTTGATATTATTGCAATTCCTAGAAGCATATATTCACTACAAAAAAATACACTTCCGTGATGTTACGTGTTTTTCACAGTAGGTCGCTTTTTTTGTCATGCATGTACATCCATGACAAATGTATGACAAAACCAAGATAGTCATACCTGTGTTGTCGTAGAAGTGTTCCATGACATTACCAAAATTATCATCACGGAAGTGTCCACTTCCATGACGATAAATCGCGCATCACAGAAGTGCTTTCGTCAAGGGTGACCGACACGTGGCATCCACTGTAACGGAACACCGTTAAGCTATCGGGTCGGGTTTTGGATCCGATAACCAGTTAACAGCCCCGACCAATGGGGATTTTCCACGTGTAAAATCATCAATGGCTAGAGGAAACACGTGTCGGCTCATCGTCGGAACATATGTCATCCACTCACTGGACAGAATGCGCCTATGATACGTCGACACGTCGCCCGTTAAAAGCCTACCACGTTCTGGGCCAAATTACGGCCCAGATCAGGTCCGGCCCTTTAAGAGGTTTTGGGCCTAATTATGGCCCATATCAGATTCGGCCCGTCAACTCGACACTATGCTTTTGTGCCCACTTGCTAAAGACCCACTTAGTAATTCGGCCTGATATTAGTTTTGACCTGTTAAGGGCTCGTTTAACATTTCGGCCCTATATTAATTTTAGCCTGTTGAAAGCCCGTCATATAGTTGGGCCTAACTACGGCCTGATTTGCATCCAACCTGCTCGTAGCCGATATCTGATTGGGCCAAACAAGGACCGAGACAATTTTTCGGCCTGTTAAAAGCCCGTGATTTGATTCGCACAATCATGGGCCGGGGTTCATTTCGGGCTGCTGCCAGCCCATGAGCTGATCAGAACGTTTCAGGCCCAACCTACATCGTGATTGCATGACGGCCCGATTATGTACCGTAATTTTACAGTTTGGCCGGTTTACTACGAAGACAGGATATATATACAGTAAAATAACTGCAGCATCGTGAATAAGAAAAAACCTGTACTATACAATAAAGAAATTACGACATATTACATCCACTGGGCATCAAAGTTCGCCACTATGATAATAAAGCACAAGTAGACCGCAGATTACATACACTGGGCATCAAAGATCGCCACCAGTACAAATAAACACGCCGACAAAATAATATACAAAACCGACAGCACTTCAATAGAGTTCAAGAAAGGTTAGCCCTGGTGGGGAGCTGCAGCGCAAGCAGCTGAGCAAGATGATGAGATTGCCCTTGTTCAACACTTATATCTTCCTCACTCTGAAAGATAAACAAGCAGACAGATGACAGGTTTTGCACATAAAAGTATCAGTGCTAACAATCCATCACATTTCTTACTGACGAATAAGGTGACACAGTTTAAATTTGCATTAACACAATATGGTATTGTTCAGGTCAAGCCATGGCAGGAAATGACATTGTGAAGGAGTTGGCAGCTTCACGACACCACTGGATTACAGATCAAGAACTAAGTATCAATGGTTAGTGTGCTGTCAATTTATACCATTTCAGATTGGCAAATAAAGAGACGGTTTACATAATAGTAGAATGATATGACATTGTTCATAGTTAAGACATTGCAGAATATGACATTGTGCTGTAGTGGGTAGGTTCACCACACCACTGGATTATGGATGAAGAACAGAAGCATACATGCAGTGCAAAAGAAGATCACTTGCTCTGTATAGTTTAATTTACATGATATGAAGAAGGAAGTTGGTTGTACAACTGAAAACTTAAATTGTGAAAGGACAAACTTTTGTTTATGAACTACATAATAAACTTTAAACAAACAATTTGATGCAAACACCAAAAATAAACAGCTGTTGCAGTCATGCCTAGCCAAATATATACAACAAAGTTTGAAGGCTTGAGATGGACAAACTTACATTATTGTTGAAGACATGCTCTATAAATGCCTTGTCCATGCTGATGGGGGCGGGGGGCAATTCAAGAAGTTTACCACAGAATCTTCTTAAAAGCATTGCCTTTATTCTACATTTTGTTAAGAGTAAATATAGATGTGATACTATACGAAAAAATGGAGAATATTTAAGATAAGATGAAGAGTGATGCTACATAACCAAGTAGCTATAAATGTAAGTGCAGTGATACAGGAAAAAGGTACAGCCAAGAGCAATGCACAACTAAACTTCTTCAGTACCAACCTTATGGTAAGAGTAAATATAGATCTAATGTGTAGAAAATGGAGGGCAAAGGAAAATAAGCTGCAGAGTGATGGTACATGAACAACTACCTGTCATTATAAGTACACTGATAAAGGATAGTATGTACTTACAAGAACAAAGCAGAGCTAAAAAAACCTTGGCATTGGATATATTCTACACTAATGTAACCATTCATACAGATAAGATAATTTGGAGCGAACAATTGATAAGCAAGCTATCATGCATACTACTGTCACATAATGAACCAAGTATGTATGCAAGTACAGTGATACAGGACAACATGTACTAACAAGAGCAAAGCAGCGGGCAACATATTTGCGATATCCTGTCGTTCTTGTCAAACCGGAATTCTTCTTCGAGCAGATTTCCTGCAAAAAAGATCTGTAAGGCACATGCGGAAAAGTAGAAGTTCAAATTGTCATGTGATTTCATAGACAGTACCTCATCCTGGGAACGAGACCAGTGCATAAAAAGGGTCTTCCACTCAATGTCTTCTAAATTTAGCACAGGAGACTTCACCAGAAATTCGTTTATAGACTTGCCATCAAAGTGTGATTTCCTCAGGTAACACCGATACTGCTGCAATGCTTCCTTGAAAAGCACAAGCAAGCTTTGCTCGTCATGACTATCCAGATTGACCCTCGCCTAGTTACAACAATGTAATGTAAATCATTCATGTGTTCAATCAGCAGAAAACAGGAAAATAATAACCATGAATAATAGCACTTACATGTAAGTTGGACAGGAAGATGTGAAAATGGTGTTTGTCTTCACAATAATCTTCCCATGATGGGAATATATGCACGTAGTCCCTAACAACATTGAAAGCATTGTCTTTTAAACTGGGAATAAATGGAATGGGGTTCCAATCTGCAGGAATTGGCCGTCTCTACAGTTGGGATAGGTCTTCGGCCAGTGGACTTGTTGTAATTTTTGCTAGAGTGGGATTTTTCTATGGTACAGCTAGTGCTATGGCAAATGAAATCGGTATACCTTTTGCTGGAGTGCAGGTCCTGTGTGGTGGGGCTAGTGGTGTGGCCAGTGAAGTATGGGTACAGACTGCTGGAGACGGTCCAACATTTTGTGTGACTGGTTGTGTCGGTGTCAAAACCGGCGGATCTCGGGTAGGGGGTCCCGAACTGTGCGTCTAGGCCGGATGGTAATAGGAGGCAGGGGACACGATGTTTTACCCAGGTTCGGGCCCTCTTGATGGAGGTAAAACCCTACGTCCTGCTTGATTGATATTGATAATATGGGTAGTACAAGAGTAGATCTACCACGAGATCAGAGAGGCTAAACCCTAGAAGCTAGCCTATGGTATGATTGTATGTTATGGTTGTTGTCCTACGGACTAAAACCCTTCGGTTTATATAGACACTGGAGAGGGTTAGGGTTACACAAGGTCGGTTACAAAGGAGGAGATATCCATATCCGTATTGCCTAGCTTGCCTTCCACGCCAAGTAGAGTCCCACCCGGACATGAGACGAAGTCTTCAATCTTGTATCTTCATAGTCTAACATTCCGGCCAATGGAGATAGTCCGGCTGTCCGGAGACCCCCTAATCTAGGACTCCCTCAGTAGCCCCTGAACTAGGCTTCAATGACGACGAGTCTGGCGCGCAGTATTGTCTTTGGCATTGCAAGGCGGGTTCCTTCTCCGAATACATCACAGAAGAATTTGAATACGAGGATAGTGTCCGACCCTACAAAATAAGTTCCACATTCCACCGTAGAGAGAATAATATTTTCACAGATCTAATTTGCTAGATTGTTTTGGCAGCATGACGTTACATCATGGCCCGGTGATTATTCAAACCGTTTCTTTTAACCAGCCCCGCACATAACGCGAGGCAGTTTTTCGACACGTCTTGTCAAAGCAGAGATCGTGTCCCCTTGTTATGGGATTCTCATCAATACGGGCATGGGTAACCCAACCGCGCCATCAATTGTGACGCTTGGAGGGTAAGCAAGTTTTACCAGGCAAGTGGGGACGCTTAGCTTTGTCTGCCCATATAAAGGGATAAGGATTGACCTTTCTATCCACCCTTCTTCTTCCTTTGCTCATCCGTTTTCGCACACTCGAGCTCTAGCGCCCAAGTCCGCACCTCCCACCTTGACCTTCGCCAATCATGTCTGGAGCGGGAGGTAGGTGGATGGTCTCCTCCATCACGGAGGAAGACATCAAGAAGCTGCGCGGAGCCGGATACCTAGCAGTGAACATCGCGCACCGGCTGCCCGCCGCGGGGCAGATCGTCCCTACCCCGGAACCTCACGAGAGGGTAGTTCTCCTTCACCACTTCCTCCGCAGACTAGGGTTTCCCCTCCATCCATTCGTCCGTGGTCTCATGTTCTACTATGGGCTGGACTTTCATGATCTGGCCCCGAACTTCATCCTCAACATTTCGGCGTTCATCGTCGTGTGTGAGGCTTTCCTCCGCATCCGGCCCCACTTCGGCCTGTGGTTAAAGACCTTCAATATCAAGCCAAAGGTGGTACAAGGCCAACAAGCAGAATGCGGCGGAGCCATGGTGGGCAAGATGCCCAACGTCATATGGCTAGAAGGCTCCTTTGTGGAGACAATAAAGGGATGTCAGTCGGCGTGGTTCTACATCACCGAGCCGCGCGACGCCAAATGGGCGGCAGCCCCCGAGTTTCGATCCGGATTCCCTACATGGCTCACTTCCTGGAAGGAGAATGGCCTGTCGTGGGGTTCATCGGTGCAGCTGGACGGACTCCAGAAATGTATCCGGAGTATGGCAAGCAAGAAGCTCAAGCTTGTCAACATAGTCCAAGTTATGCTCATCCGCCGGATCCTCCCGTGTCAACAACGGGATTTTACCTTATGGGAGTTCGACCCAGCCCAGCACCAGACTCTGAGCGAGCTCTTTGATACGACGCACAAGGACGTATGGAAGGTGCTGTTCAAGGGCGCCGAGGTCCCTCCTTCTCTCGCCGAGGATCGTGGACTAAGCGCAAAGCGCCTAGCGCGTTCGGTGAGTTCAGTACGTCCCGTAAGACATTTATTTTCCCTAGCTTAATTATGTGCAGGGTCTAATCTCCAGGCCTTTGACAGGACTGGGTGGAGATGTCGGGGCAGATCGACTGTTCGGCCCCTTTGCCCGAAGATACTGCGGGCGCTCTCCTGATGGAGATGCTGACTCCGGCTCCTTACAAGGTGCCAGAGAAGACAAAGAAGGCCAAGGGAACCCGAAAGAGTTCCCGGCGCCAGGTGTAATCTGACTCATAGTCCGATAATTCTGCGGCACACTCCTCCCCCGAAGACGAGGAGGAAGAATAAGATGCTCCCCCTCCTGGCGGGGGAGACAAGAAGAGGAAGGCCGCCCCAACTGGGGAGGCCAAAGGGTCCAAGAACGGGAGGACTCTCCTTCCGGACAGTTCTGTCGGAGTAATGGGCCGCGGGTAGGCCAACCCGAGCCCCAGAACCTTTCAAAACATCAGGGCAGGCTGCGCCCCTCAAGACCCCAGGACAAAGAGCTGCCTCCTGGGGAGTCGACGGCAAGACGGCCGACTGCCCGCTCACGGCCGAGTCCCAGGGACGACTTCCAGAGAAGCCGGCTTTGGGGAGTCGGTCTGTGACTCCAACAAACCCCATGACCTCATCAAAGGGGACGAGGCAGGTGCGTGCTACAATGAAGCCCACCCCCGCCCCTCACCAAGGGCAGGCATGACCACAGCACGCCGTACCCCAGAAGATCTCCGTGCGGCGTGGCACTGTTGCCATGCCGGCCCTGACATCAGCACTGCAGGGCCGAATCCTGCACCCACAACGGCTTGTCTGTACGTCCTGGAGGCAGCAGGCCCCACCAGTCAGTGAGACCTCGGGAGACGGCAGGAGAACCACCAGTCGGACCCGTCGGGAGTCGGCCCGGGGGAGTCGGCCGAGTCCTCCACCGGGGCCCACGCGCCATTAATCAAGATCTGATGGGGAGAGGCAACAGTGATCGCCCGCCAGGCGGCGGGACTGTTGCCATGACCTCATGATCAAGCCCGCGTCATCAGAAGCATGGCTACAGTAAGCAGCAACCGGCAAGACCCGCCCATGGCGGACGCGGGCTGTCGCCTCCATACCAGGCCAGTCGGCGGGCCCCAGCGGTCGGCAGAGAAGACGGAGGCCAGAGACACTGACGGCTAGGCCCGCGCCCAGCCGGATTACAATTGTACCCCTGGGGGTAGGCCTATATATACCCCCAGGGCACCCATGCAAAGGGTTGGAACCCATTAGCTCTAGACCAGATCATATAGAAGGGGAGAGCTAGCCTTGCCCTCTCCTAAAAACAGCTCAAGGAGCAGCCGTGTAAGCACTTTGCCATAGTTATCATGCGGAGACCCCGCAGAGCAGCAGTAGGGGTATTATCTCCCCGGAGAGCCCCGAAGCTGGGTAAGATTCGCCGATGTGCATGTCTTCGCCTCATCCCGTTTCCAGGCACCGGCGACGTTCTACTCACCCCCACCATGATAAGCCATCCGTTGGCATATGTCGCACCAAACCCCCGACATTTGGCGCCCATCGTGGGGCCTGGTGCACCGCCGTCTGGAGATCTGTTCTGGACGGGAACTCTTTTCCTCCCTGGCGAGCGCAGCCAGCCAGGCACGCCAGATGGAGTTTGCGTCGACGCGCTAAGCGGCGTCGAGATCGCCTGCGCGGTCAGCTACTTAGCCGAACTCGTTGGCGAGGTCCGCCTCTCCGACGAACCTGCATCCAACGTAGGCACGAGCGGCCCCGAGAACCTCCTTGCGGGCCTCCTCGATCAACTCCACGTTTCCGGCGAGCCTGCCGTAGACTTGGAGTCCGTAGGCTCCACCGACCCGATGCTGGTCGACTCCGACACCGCGTCGCTCGACGCGTTCCCCACCAATGTGGTGGTCTACGACGAACCTCTCCCCCACGCAGAGAGCAACGGAAGCACCGTCACTGAGGTGCTAGTCATCAGTCATGACGAGCTCCCCGGCGGAGGAGCGCCCGACTCACTCGGCGCAGCGCTGCAAGACCTAACTGGAGGACGCTGACGCAGAGACATTGGAGGCGCGTCGCCTTCAGCTCGTTGAAGGCGCGAAGAAGCTGGCCAGCATGAGGCGCTTGTCAGAAGCCTACCAGCAGGAGATGGATCGCGCCGTCGGCGGCTCACCGGCCCCGGCGGGGCCCAGCCGCCTTGGCGCGGTCCTACAGCGCGGCGTAGCCATCGCCAACCTGTTTGGGGCAAGCCGCCCTGTGTACGCTACACCAGCGGAGAACATCCGAGCCACCCAGGCAGCAGCGGACGAGCTAGACAATTTCGAGGGCGAAGAACGCCGCCTCATGATGGAGCGAGTCCAGCGGCTTCTCGACGCGACCGCTGTGCAGAACGAGGCCGGCTGCTGCGCGGAGGCGCCTCAACGGCCCAACGATGACCTTCACCGAGACCAAGGCGCGACGTCTCGGACGCCGACTGGCGGCGGCCGAGGAAGAAGAGACAAGGAGCCGACTGTCAGCCACAGTCGGACTCGCATTACCATAGAGCGCGACCGAGACGGCCGCCCAAGGGCAGTGGAACGACGGGCCGACTGTCCGCCTCCCCCTCCCTGCAAGGAGAGGCGAGTCTCCCCGCCTCCTGTTGACCATCCGACTCTCGGTGACCGCCTTGGCCGCCAAGAGGGAGTTGGAGAGAACGACGCCCGCCATCGGATCGACCGACTCCACCGACCCTTAGCACTGGAAGAAGAAGACGAGCTGGGTCGACCTTGTTTCGGGCCCCGCATTCGGGACGAGCCCTTTCCCAGAGGGTTCACGCTCCCAAGAGACACGCCCAAGTATACCGGCTCCGTGAAGCCGGAAGACTGACTAGTCGACTACTCCACGGCTGCCAGCATAGCAAACGGCAACAAGCGTGTCGCCGTAAAGTACGTTCCGCTCATGCTCCAGGGCACGGCCCGGACATGGCTAAACAGCCTAAAGCCCCGTAGCATCAACAGCTGGGTTGACTTCACCGAAGCGTTCGTCCGCACCTTCACCAGCACGTACAAGCGTCCTCCCAAGCCTCGTCAGCTCTCCTTGTGCGTGCATGGCCCCGACGAGTCGACTCGCGATTACCTCACGCGTTGGGCCGAGCTCCGGAACCCCTGCGAGGGCGTGCACGAGGTGCAGGCCATCGAGTACTTCACAGCCGGGTGCAGAGAAGGCACCCTCCTCAAGCACAAGCTCCTCTGCGACAAGCCAGAAACCCTCGACGAGCTGCTAATCATAGCGGACAAGTACGCCACGGCCGACTCCTCCATGAAGGCGGAAATTCACATCAGCACAATTGGCAAAGGGGCTCCTCAAGCTCCAAGAACTCCGACGGCAGACGCCGGCCGGCGACAACAGCAGGGCGACAACAAGCGCAAGGCCCCGCAGCCGGCTTCCAGTTGCTGGCACGTCGCGACCGTTGAAGCCCAGCAGCCAGAAGAGCAGCCCCCGCCCAAGCGACAGAAAGGCGGCAAGCCAAACTAGTTGCCGGCCTTCTCCTATGAGCAGACCTTGGATGGACCTTGCAAGTTCCACAGCGGCGCAAAGCCATCGAATCACACCACCCGGAAGTGCCACTGGCTCACCAGGATCGCCAAGTAAGACGGCCTCCTGCCTCCCCTGCCTGCTGGGCAGCCGCCTCCGCCTCCGCCCCAGCAGCCGGCTGTCAGGCCAGTCGGCGCGGTACAAGACGAATACCCCGAAGAGCATGGAGCCTATGTGGTGTTCACCAGTGTGGCTGATGATCGACGCAGCAGGCGGCTGAAGTGACAAGAGGTGAATGCAGGAGCATCGGAGACGCCAGAGTTCATGCATTGGTCTGAGAAGCCCATCAGCTGGAGCAGGGCTGACCACCCAGAAGTGATGCCGAGTCCGGGCTCCTATGCCTTGGTCCTGGACGCCACCTTTGCTACGGACAAACGAGCCGCGCGTTTCTCACGAGTTCTGATAGACGGGGGCAGCAGCATCAATATCCTGTACAAGGACACCATGGAGAAGTTAGGAATCAAGCAAAGACAGCTTCAGAACAGCCGAACTGTGTTCCACGGCATTGTTCCTGGGCTTTCCTGCTCGCCAATCGGCAAGATCCTGATGGACGTCCTCTTTGGGGACAAAGATCATTTCCGTAGAGAGGCCGTTTGGTTTGAGGTGGTGGATCTTGAGAGCCCATACCATGCGATGCTTGGCCGACCTGCCTTGGCCATGTTCATGGCGGTCCCCCACTACGCCTACCTCAAGATGAAGATGCCCAGTTCCAGGGGAATTCTGACCGTGGCTGGCGACTACCGGAATTCGTCTGCTTGCGCAGCAGAGAGCAGTCGGCTGGCCGAGTCTTTGGTAATCACGGCTGAGAAGCGGCTCCTTGAGCGAGTTGTGGCGATGGCCGGCAAGCAGCCTGAGGTATCGCCCAACCCAAAGGAGTCGGAGGCTGAGGCTTCGTTCAAGCCGGCCAAAGAGACAAAGAAGATACCCTTGGATCCGGAGCACCCAGAGAGGTATGCCGTTGTAGGTGCAAACCTCGACAGCAAGTAGGAAGGCGAGCTCATCGATTTCCTCCGTGAGAATCGAGACATCTTCGCATGGTCCCCCAAAGACATGCCAGGTGTACCGACGGAATTTGCCGAGCACAAGTTACATGTCCGATCTGATGCAAAGCCGGTCAAACAGCCCCTGCGCCGCTTATCAGAAGAGAAGAGAAGAGTTGTCGGAGAAGAGATAGCCCGACTCCTAGCAGCCGGCTTCATTACGGAAGTGTTCTTTCCAGAATGGCTAGCAAATCCGGTCCTGGTACTAAAGAAGAACAAGCAGTGGCGAATGTGTATTGACTACACGAGCCTCAACAAGACCTTCCCCAAGGACCCATTTGCTTTACCAAGAATCGATCAGGTGATAGACTCCACAGCCGGATGCGAGCTGTTGAGTTTTTTTTATGCATACTCAGGATATCACCAGATCAAGCTAAACGCGGCTGACAGACTGAAAACTGCTTTCATCACGCCGTTTGGAGCCTTCTGCTACCTCACCATGACGTTCGGCATAAGGAACACCGACGCCACCTTTCAGCGTTGCATGCAGAAGTGCCTCCTCAAGCAGCTCGGCAGGAACGCCCACGTTTATGTGGACGATGTGGTGATGAAGACGGAAAAGTGTGGAACACTGCTGGAAGACCTCAAGGAGACTTTTGAGAACCTGCGCCGGTTCCAGATCAAGCTCAACCCCGAGAAGTGCGTCTTCGGAGTACCAGCTGGCCAGCTCCTAGGTTTCCTGGTCTCTGAACGCGACATAGAATGCAACCCAGTGAAAATCAAGGCCATTGAGAGAATGGAGGTACCCAGCCGACTGCTGGATGTGCAGAAGTTCACCGGCTGCTTAGCGTCCATCAACCGATTCATCAGTCGGCTGGGCGAGAAAGCTCTCCCCTTATACCAACTCATGAAGAAGACCACTTTTTTCGAGTGGAACCATAAGCTGAACGAAGCTTTTCACCAGTTGAAGAAGATGCTGACTACTCCACCCGTCCTGGCGGCTTCGACTCCCAAGGAACCTATGCTCCTGTACATCACCGCCACCAGCCGAGTAGTCAGCACAGTCATTGTAGTGGAGCGCAAGGCAGAAGGCAAGGCGCTGCCTATCCAGAGACCGGTATATTACCTGAGCGAGGTACTGTCGACCTCCAAGCAGAACTACCCCCACTACCAGAAGATGTGCTATGGCGTACACTTTGCTGCCAAGAAATTGAAGCCTTACTTTCAAGAGCATCCAATCACGGTGGTCTGCACGGCCCCACTTGCCGAGATCATTGGTAGCCGAGATGCTTCTGGTCGAGTGGCCAAGTGGGCCATAGAGCTGGCTCCCTACACCATCCACTACCAGCCCCGCACCGCTATCAAGTCACAAGCACTGGCCAACTTCCTCGTCGACTGGGCCGAGACCCAGTACCTACCTCCAGCACCTGATTCCACCCATTGGCGGATGCATTTCGACGGCTCCAAGATGCGCACTGGCTTGGGAGCCGGCGTCGTCCTCACCTCTCCCACAGGCGACAAGCTCAAATATGCACTGCAAATCCACTTTGCCACCTCCAATAATGTCGCCGAGTACGAGGCACTGATTCATGGGCTCCGTCTTGCCAAAGAGCTTGGCATCCGCCGGATCTTGTGTTATGGCGACTCGGACTTAGTGGTCCAGCAATCATCTGGCGACTGGGACGCGAAAGATGCAAACATGGCGAGCTACCGTTTCCTCGTGTAGCAACTCGGTCGGTATTTCGAAGGGTGCGAGTTCCTCCATGTGCCAGGAAATGACAATGACCAAGCAGATGCATTGGTACGAATCGGCTCTACCCGCCAAGCAATACCATCTGGTGTCGCCCTTCAACGCCTCCTAAAGCCGTCTGTCAAGCCTTCACCAGAATCAGACTCCATTTTTGTGCCGGCTCCTCCCAAAGATGTCGGATCCGGCTCCAGAGCTCCGGTAGTCGGAACGAGAATTTTGGCGGAAAACCCCAAAGTTGCCACAGCCAAACCCGCCCCGGGGACTACAGTGGCGGACTCGAAGACTCCAGAAGTCGGCCCAAGGACCGTGCCAGTTGGCCTGGGGACTTCATCAACCCAGCAAGCGGCTATTGACTCCACCCCACCGCCTCCCAGCCCAACCGCCCTCGTCCAAGTCGCAGTTCTGGCAGTCGAAGAAATAGCAGCACCCTCATGGGCCCAGCCCATCCTCAAATTCCTGGTGAACAAAGAACTGCCGACTGATGAAACTTCAGCTCGGCAAATACAACGCCGGGCGGCAGCCTACACCATAGTCAACAGAGAGCTGGTCAGGCGCAGCGTCACTGGTGTCTACCAGCGCTACGTAGAGCCAGAGCAAGGCTAGTCGATTCTCAAAGACATCCATCAAGGCGAGTGCGGCCACCATGCGGCTTCAAGACCACTCGTCGCCAAAGCCTTTCGACACGGTTTCTTCTGGCCAACTGCCTTCGAAGAGGCCAAGGAGTTGGTCCAAAAATGCAAAGGGTGTCAGAAGTTCAGCTCCAAGCCGCACCAGCCAGCTTCTGCACTCAAGACCATCCCCATTGCCTGGCCATTCGCAGTTTGGGGTCTAGACATGGTGAGACCATTCAAAACAGCACGAGGTGGTTTAACTCACTTACTTGTCGCAGTGGACAAGTTCACCAAGTGGATAGAAGCAAAGCCAATCAAGAAGCTGAATGGTCCGACTACCGTAACTTTCATCTCCGATATCACAATTCGGTAAGGCATACCACACAACATCATCACCGACAACGGCACAAATTTCGCCAAAGGCGCCTTGGCCCGTTTCTGCGCAACACAGGGCATCCGACTGGACCTAGCGTCCATCGCCCATCTGCAGTCAAACGGCCAAGTGGAGCGAGCAAACGGCCTCATCCTGTCCGACATCAAGCCTCAGTTGATCGAGCCTCTGGAGCGCTCGGCTGGCTGCTGATTCGATGAGCTGCTAGCCGTCCTCTGGAGTCTGCGCATGACTCCAAACAAGTCAACCGGCTTCACGCCCTTCTTCCTCGTCTACGGTGCCAAAGCCGTCATCCTAATGGACATAGAGTTCGACTCCCCACGAGTCACCATGTACACCAAGGAGGAAGCAGAAGAAGCAAGACAAGACGGCGTCGATCTGCTGGAAGAGGGCCGGCTGTTGGCACTCAGCTGGTCCAGCATCTACCAGCAGAGCCTGCGCCGATACCACAACAGGAAGGTTAGGCCAAGATCTTTCCAAGAAGGCGACCTTGTGCTCCGGCTGATCCAGCGAACAGCCGGCCAGCACAAGCTGTCGGCGCCTTGGGAAGGCCCTTTCATCATCAGCAAAGTACTGGGCAACGATTCCTACTACCTGATCGACGCTCAGAAGCCCCGAGCACGCAAGAAGGACGACTCCGGCAAGGAGACAGAGCGGCCATGGAATGCAAATCTCCTCCGAAGATTTTACAGTTGATGCAGTATGTACCATGCTACCTTTTGTATTAAAGTACCAAGACTTCGGGCCCCCCGAGGCGAGCTCGGGGACTGCCCTCTTTTGTCTGTATGATAAAAATTATGATTGTGAGTATGTTACTCCTTTTTATGCTGTTTGGCACCGGGCTCGACAAGTCGGCCCGGGGACTTGCCGCCTTGCACTATGAAATGCTTCCTGCAGTCGGACAAGTAGTGTGTAAACGCCTAAACCGTCTCCTGTCAGAAGCCGCAGCTCGCAGAGCGACTGTACGGTGGGCAGCAGTAAGGTAGAATGGGCATTCGCATGAAAAATGGCTAAGGACTCAAAGCATAAAACATAGCTCAAGACAGCTTCCAGCCTTTATCGCAAACCGACTCTCGGATAGTCGGTTTGTCGTCTTCTATCTAACTTGCTCAAAAAAAATCTCGAGAACGGCTAAGTACTTGCTTTCCCAAAGTAGCCTAGCACTTGATCCAGCGACAGTCCGCAGAGCGGCTGTCCGATTGGCAAGGTAGGCAACTAAGAGAAAGTGGCAAAGGAAAAAAGCCAAAAGAGCAATGAGCAAGAAAAGATAGAACTCAGATAAATATATTTACATAACATAGGCCCTTGGCCGAATTTTCGAGTAGAGGTTCAAAATACACCCCCCGGGTGGAATTGTGCGAATTAACAAGTTCTTCAAAGACTACTGAAGCAGACAAAACAAAGATACAGCGGCAGCTTAGGAAGCAGCAGACGGACTCGGAGGGTCGGAGGAGGCGCCAGCGCCAGGCGTCGGGGCGGCGGTCTGGCTAGTCTCGGCTTGATCGCCTCCGGCGGCAGTCGGGTTGGTCGCATGTGGCTCGTTGCTGGAGGCATGGTCGAGCTGAGGCTGGCCGTCTGCTCCGTCTTCTGGTGCCTCCGCCTCGCCTCCGTCCTCCGCCTCACCCTCTTCCTCGACGCTGGAGCCAATCACCTCCGCCGAGTCCTCGCCGTAGTCTGGGTTCATCCCAAACCACTCCGGCGGTACCTCCTCGCCGTCTTTAGACCGCTAGGGGACGAAGATGCTGGTGTCGGTGTACTCGGCAATCGCCGCAACATGCTTGACGAGGGCGTATTCCGCGGCCGCCAGCTCCGGCTGGGCCTCCGACCGAAGCGTGGCCAGCCGGTCTAGGTCCAGCCCCGGATACCATGCCTTGATGAACTCCAAGGCCCGGCGCGCTCCAGCTCGGGCCGAAGAGCCCTTCCAGGCCTCAAGACGACCAGCCGCGACCTCCAGCCAGTCAGCCGTCATGCTGGGGGTGCGTGGAGCCTGCATATCCGGCCACAGGGCGGCAATCGCCTGGGCACCGACACGCTGAAGCCGATGCAGCATCCGGTGAGCCGGCCGGAGGCGAGCCTCGATGCTCAGGATGTGCTCGTCAAGAGTTCGGGGGGCATCGGCGGCAATCTCTGCGCCCTCCGCCCTCTGACCTTCATGGTCAGCCTCGATGGCTTGGATGGCGGCCTGCGACTGCCCAGGGAAGAAGTCTGCAAAGACGCGAAGAAATGAAAAAGCTAGTTAAAAACCAGGAGTCGGCATGACTTAAATCGGAAGCTCGAAGAAAGAAAATAAAGAGGCTCACCATCAACGATGTCTTCAATCTCGTGGAAGTCGGAGGACAGTAGCGCCTCCTTGTCAGACTAGGAGGAGCGCTCGCTTGCGAACTCGGCCAAGAGGGCGGTTTCCGTCTCCTCCGCCTCCCTCTATGACTTCACAAGCAGCTCCTTCTGCTATGCCAACTGAGTGGCCAGCAGATCGCGCTCCGTGGCGAGCTTGCTGCACTCCTCCTCTTTGGCGCGCAAAGCGGAGTTGGCGTCGCTCAGCTGCTGTTAAAGAGCAGCATTGGCCCCTGAGAAGAAAAAAGAAAGAAGGCGTCAAGTCATCAGTAAAGAAGGTCGCCGGGGAGATCCGGCCCGACTGCTCAGCAGTCGGCCCGAATCTTAGGGACTATAGCCCGCGGGTGCGCCAGCGCGCCCCCGCGAAGAAGGAAAAGGACTTAATCCGGCTCTCCGACAAATCGGCGGTCCGCTTGCCCAGCTCTTCAACGTTACGGTTGAAGGCAGTGACGCGGAGGTTGTGGTAATCCTGCGATGAACGTTTCAGACAAAAAGTTAATGCCCAAAGTTCATCAATTGGAGTTCCGGGCTGCCTGCTCAGCAGCCAGCCCGAAACTCGGGGACTACACCCAGTGGGTGCGCTGGCGCGCCCCCATAGAGAGGAACATGAAAAACAAATGCCAAAAGGAAAAACATACCCGGACGGCTGCCCGCGACGCCAGGTACACCTTGGTGCAATTCTGGAGAGCGTCGACCTCGGCACGAAGCTTCGCCTGGACGTCCAGAAGCGCTTGGTTCAGCGGCCCTGTGCCGCCTCCTCGCACCCACCCAATGGGCGCGATGCTCGTCGCCTCGGCGTCTGGGATCGCCGAGCTGGCAGCGCCGGCTTCCAAGGGGCGGGGCGCCGAAGTCGCCTTCTCCAGACGGCGGCGCGTTGGCGAGCCGACTTGGAGGAGTAGCCTCGCCACGGCCTCGTCTTCGGTCGGCGGCACCGGAGGGCCCACCGGCTGCTCGCCCTGCGCACCTTCAGATGGCGGCGGAGGTGGCGGCGGAACGTTCGCAACCGGCATACAGGGGTCGCCGCCCTCCCCCTCCACGACGGGGTTCTCCCCGCCAGCTTCCCATTCTGCCCCATGAACTCTGGAGGCGGCGCAGAGTTCAACAGAGTGACGAGCACCGCCGACTGGCGGCGTGCGTCTTCCTCAGCCTGCTCCTTCGTCGCGGTGGCGGCTTCGACCTCCGCTAGTTTTTTCTTAGAGGAGGCCTCCGCCCTGTCAGCCTCCGCCTTCTCCAAGCGGAGGGCCTCTTCTTTGTTGCGCTTCTCCTGCGCATTCCGCTCCGTCGCCTCCCGGAGGTCAGCAGTGGGGTCAATCCGCCGACTGGTGGCGGGCGTCTCCGCTGACCCCATGACGGAGGCGGCGGTGACCCTCTCAAGAGAGAGGGGATCCCTGAAGCAAGAGGGGCAAGCAGAGACTCAGACAAATCACAAAGAAAGAATAAAACTTTGAAGACAAAATACTTACGCGGAGACCAGCGGCGGCTTCTTCACTTCCTTACGGAAGCGGATGGCCTTCGCGGCCACCTCGTCCCGCTGAGTCACCGCAGCCAAACCTTTGGGTTTCTTCGGCCGACTGCCGAACAAGGTCGGCACGGCCCTGCGCTTCTTCCTGCCGCCTGGAGCGCCCGGCGCGGCAGAAGAGCCCGCGCCAGGCTAGCTGGCTCCTGGCCGATGGCGAGGGGGGACTTCTCCCTCGGCGTCATCGTCAGGCCAGTCGGCGAAAGTGGCCGAAGGCCTGAAGTCGCCCGCTGTTCCTCCTCCCTCGGCGTCGTCTTCCAGAGCCGCCGCCCCCAGATCGGGGTCGTCGACGTCGCTCTCCGCCCGGACGGCGAGGAACTCGCGAGCCGGCCCTGAGGTGCCGGCTGGTGGATGAAGGAGGGGATTCTAACCAAAGCCGACTGGTCAAAACAAAACTCGGCAAGAAGAAGACAATCCAAAGAAAGAAAAGAAAGGCGACTCACCACGGGCGGGGAGTTGGCGCGGGAGTACGGCTCCTTGCCGAACCGCCAGTCCTCCAAGAGCCTGCTGTCCGAGAGGTAGTTCACCATGAAGGCCACCTCTTCGTGAGGCATGTCCTTGGTGCACATCCAGCTCGGGTCGCGGTGCCCGCTCATCTGGCATATCATATGAGGGCGGCCTTGGAGTGGGAGAACTCGGTGCGAAACAAAGGCGGCCAGCAGGTCCGGACCAGTCAGACCCTCCGACTACGTCAGCACTCGGAGTCACGTGATGGCGCCGGCTCCCGCAAGCGTCAGCGACTTGGCCCGGTACGACCAGTTGGGCAGTCGTCCAGCCGGCGGGCCGGCTTCGAAAGCTGGCAAGTTGACCCAGTCTCCCCTCGCGGAGGCGTTCTTGACGTAGAAGTAGGATCTCTGCCACATCTTCACCGACTTGATCAGCGAGATGGAGGGGAAGGGATTATCGGCCCCCGACCTTCGCACGACGATGAAAGCACCGCACTGAGCCAGCACGCCCGTAGCCTGGGTGCCGAGCTTGGAGAAGAAGAACTCCCTCCAGAGCTCGAGGGTGGGGAGGACTCCGAGGAAGCCTTCGCACATGGCCACGAAGGCGGACAACAGCACCACTGCGTTGGGGGTGAGGTGGTGCGGCTGGAGGCCGTAGAATTCGAGGAAGGACCGGAAGAAACTGCTCGCCGGCAGCCCCAACCCGCGCAGGCAGTGCGAGCGGAAGATAACCCGCTCGCCCTCCTGCGGCGCGGGGGAAATCTCCCCCTTCGGCGCAAGACGCACCTGCACGCGATCCTCACCGGGGAGCCGATGAGTCCGGCGGAGGAACTCGATGTGGTCTTCATGAACTTCGGAGCCGTCCCAGGTGCTGGAGCGCACTTGGGGAGGCGCGGCGGCGGAGGAAGAACTCATCACGAGCTGTCGCCGAAGCGTTCGCCAGAGCTTGGGCGCGCGGCGGAGCGGAGAAGAGAAGAGGAAGGAGGAGAACAAGGAGTAGTGGGAAGGAGGGGCGCGCGTGCCCCCCTCTTCCCCCTACTTATAGCCTTGTGGGCTGCGAAGCCGAGGGGGCGGACGTGGGGATTTACTGCGCCCATGACCCCCACGATCCACGATAAAGTTACTGCGCGCAGTAACTCCACAGGAATCCCAACCGTCCACCGGGGCCGCAGCGGATCTGCTCGGGCGCCGAGGCGCGGTAGTGGCGGGCCCCGCCTATGGGCCTGTCCCATCGTGCGCGTAGGCTGACAGGACGGCCTAGCCACGTGCCCTCGCGTGACAGGCCTAGAATGGGCGGCGGCCTGGAGGCTTAGCTAGCACGCCACTTAAATCCCGCCGCGACGTTCGAAATACTGAGCGAGTCAGAATTGAGTGAGTCCGAGTTGAGAAAGTCTGACTCCTTCTAGTCGACCCGGCACAAGTCCATCAAAGACCATGCGTTGAGCACCCGGAAAGAGAAACTGCTGAGGCTTCTCGGTCGATCGTCCGCAGCGCCTCACCAGCTTCGGGGACTAGTGTCGGAGTAATGGGCCGCGGGTAGGCCAACCTGAGCCCCAGAACCTTTCAAAACATCGGGGCAGGTTGCGCCCCTCAAGACCCCAGGACGAAGAGCCGCCTCCTGGGGAGTCGATGGCAAGACGGCCGACTGCCTGCTCACGGCCGAGTCCTAGGGACGACTTCCAGAGAAGCCGGCTTTGGGGAGTCGGCCTGCGACTCCAAAAAAACCCATGACCTCATCAAAGGGGACGAGGCAGGGGCGTGGCTATAGTGAAGCCCACCCCCGCCCCTCACCAAGGGCAGGCATGGCCACAGCACGCCGTACCCCGGAAGATCTCTATGCCGGCCCTGACATCAGCACCGCAGGGCCGAATCCAGCACCCACGACGGCTTGTCTGTACGGCCTGGAGGCAGCAGGCCCCACCAATCAGTGAGACCTCGGGAGACGACAGGAGAACCACCAGTCGGACCCGTTCGGAGTCGGCTCGGGGGAGTCGGCCGAGTCCTCCCCCGGGGCCCACGCGCCATTAATCAAGATGTGATGGGGAGAGGCAACAGTGATCGCCCGCTAGGCGGCGGGGCTGTTGCCACGACCTGATGATCAAGCCCGCGTCATCAGAAGCACGGCTACAGTAAGCAGCAGCCGGCAAGACCCGCCCGCGGCGAACGCGGGCTGTCGGCTCCGTACCAGGCCAGTCGGCGGGCCCCAGCGGTCGGCAGAGAAGACGGAGGCCAGAGACACTGACGGCTGGGCCCGCGCCCAGCCGGATTACCATTGTACCCCTGGGGGTAGGCCTATATAAACCCCCCAGGGCACCCATGCAAAGGTTTGGAACCCATTAGCTCTAGACCAAATCATATAGAAGGGGAGAGCTAGCCTTGCCCTCTCCTAAAAACAGCTCAAGGAGCAGCCGTGTAAGCACTTTGCCATAGTGATCATGCGGAGACCCCGCAGAGAAGCAGTAGGGGTATTATCTCCCCGGAGAGGCCCGAAGCTGGGTAAGATTCACCGGCGTGTATGTCTTCGCCTCATCCCATTTCCAGGCACCGGCGACGTTCTACTCGCCCCCACCATGATAAGCCATCCATTGGAATATGTCGCACCAAACCCCTGACAAGTTCCACCACTGCCGACGAAGGCGAAGGCGAGTGGTTGCCTAGGGTCAAGCCCCCGGGGAGATCATAAGTATTCGGATACCAGAGTAACTCATAGGATTCCTTTGTCGCACTACTTTCCCTAACGCCGAACCTCATTATGCAGGCCGCCACGAGCCAATATCGAGGTATCATCGGACGGCTCCCTGGGCTCGTCGGACATGGACAGCGATCCAGTCCCGACCGCCACCTCCCCTCATCCTGCCGACGACGCCGAGGTGTTGTCTCAGGAGGCACCGGATCGAGGGGAGACAGTCCCGGAGGCGCCTCAAGGCGACCTTCCAGACTTCGGGAGCCGAGGGGACGGGGCCCCTGAGAGCTCCGAGTTCGGCCCTCAGCCGAACACCGCGCCGAAACCCCCAATGGTTCCGGGCTCGGGCAGGCGGCCTCCTTCTAAGAGGGGCAAGACGCCTGTGCCGGTGACCTCTGTCCATCCAGAGGCAACGGACAATCTGCTGGAAGCGCTTCGTAGCGCTTCCATCGACGAGGAGCACCGCACTATCATGAGTGCGGTGATCCAGAAGGTTCAGTCCGCCAAGAGCGTATTGACTAAAGCCTGTGCTAGGCTTCTAACAGGCTTCGAGGTAAGTGTTTTAAAATGTAGTAGAAATATTACCGCATAGACAGTAGCCCCTGATGCTTTGTTCGCTGTTCACAAAGAAAAGCCGAACAGAGGATCAAATAATATCGCAGGAGTTTAATATATGTATGTCAATATGCGTATGCAGGCTTCGCTACTGGCGTCCGCCACACTGACTGTGGAGGTCGCCGTACTGAAGCAGGGCCTCGAGGGGTCCAGGAAAGAGCTCGGCCTTGCCAAGAGGCAGCTCGAGGAAAACAAGGGTAAGTAATACCCTGTCTTATGTATATATATAAAAGAGGACGCCACTGCAAAATGATAGGATCATCGTATGTTTGCCAGGGGCCACGACCGAGGTGGCGACCCTGAAGCAAACGCTCGCCAAGGCCGAAGATAAAGGGGCCAAGGAGTGCACCGAGCGAGAGAAGCACGAGGCTCTGGTGGGCGAGGTGCAGCAAGAGCTCCAGGCGCTCGTGACGAAGCACGAGGAATTGGAGCTTGACTCGAAGACGCGAGAGTCTGAGCTTGCCGCGGCCCTTGAGAGCGCAAAGAGTGCCAAGGCCGATGCCCAGAAGGCCCTCCAAGAGATCGACGCGATGAAGAATATAGCGGCGGGTAAGGCTTTCTATATGCAAAGCAAGCTTGTAAAAGTAAATTACCGATTACTTACCGGTATCCGGAGCTCTTCAGGAGCATTCACAGATTTGTCCCACAGTGTGTCCGATGCCGCACAATTTTACCAGGCCGAGGACGGAAGCTCGACGGAGAAGCTGTTCTGGTCTCAGTATGCTGAGGCCGAACATCCGGTGCCAATGAGCGACCAGCTGAAGCAGATGGTCGAGCTACATAAGGCGGCTGATCAGGCCATGAAGATCTTTATAGTCCGGCTATGGCCTTGCGACGCCCTTCCGAACAGCTTCTTCGGCCTGGTGAGGCGGCTTGTGGATGCCTGCCCGCGGCTGGAGGTCGTCAAGCGATTTGTCTGCATTGAAGGTGCACGCGGGGCTTTCGCCCGTGTGAAATTGCAGTGTGTCAAGCTAGACGCCATGAAGATGATCAAGGAGGGGCCGCCAGAGGGCAAGGAGCACCGCCACCCCGAGATGTACTACGAGGGTGTTCTGCCGGGTGCCCGTCTCATCGCGGACGAGTGTTTGAAAGATGTAATATTTGAGTAAACTTGCTCGTTTTATCCTGTATTTATGAAAACTTTTTTCATATGCGCTATGCAACGCTTGTTTGAATTTAAAATATTACCTTCTGTTTGGCTGTTTATCCAATCTGAGAGATGGCTAGTCCTCGGCTTCTGCCCCCATGCCACGAGTGCTGGGGTGTTCGGGATATACCTGAGCACTCTTGTTCCCATATTTGGGTCCTTCGAGGGAGGTGCTCAGCACAACGAACAAGGCAACCAGACTAATAATGCTTTATCACTCTCACTTAGCCATAGAATTCTATAATTTTAAATTTCGGCGAAGCCCCTGGTATTCGGAAGGCCGAATACGGGGCGCGATACACACCTGTAAGCCGGACAGGGCCGGCACCTCTCCCTAAGCGGCATAAGTCTTTAGGGACTCGAAAAACCTCGCCGAACAGCGACCAGTCTCTTGCCTTATCATGATAGTCAGTTTTAGCTTTCTCTACTGAGGTGCTAAGCCCGGCAGAACCGGGGCACGATCACAGTAGTTCTCCTAGCGCTACCTTAGCCGATAGAGCGGAACGTAAGGTACCAAAACATAGGAGCCGGGCAAACCCAACATTTGACCAAAGACATGATTCGGAGCTGATGCATATAATGCTATAAGTTCGGGGTGCCGCACTTGTGAAAGTGTTCAGACTTTTCACACCGCATTGTGGAGTACGTAAGCCCCTGGTGTATTGGCCGTACCATAGTGTATGGTTGCAAGGCGTCGTTAATGAACACACACACACACACACACACACATATATATAACAAGAATGCAATAATATTCGTAATGTCATGCATTATTTATTAAAAAATTGCGTTAAAGCAGAGTGATACAGATAGTGCGATAAGCAAAGAGTAGGACTATGTCCCTTCCAAGGGCAGGCCGAGGAATGATATTAAATTGAATATTTCACTCGTTTACTGTAATCAACCTGGGAATTCAGCGATATAACGTAGCTGTCTGCCTCCTTGGTTGCTGCATCTTGTGTTCGGCAATAGTGCTGCCGGACAGTGTTTCCAGAGATTAAGGTCCTGAAAGAAAAAGAAAAATAACCAAACGGGAAGCCCCTAGTGCGGTTTAGGCCGCGTCTTGGGGCGTGCCTTAGTTGTGCCCCCCTCCCCACCTGTGCCCATGGTATTTTTAATGTGTAATTATGTATGCGCGGCACGAGTTTCGCCGCTAGGCTGGGATTGGGGTGGCTGCCGTATTGCTACGTGAGCGCAGATTGCGCCAGGCGGTCTATTTGTCGACAGCCCCCAGCGCGCTTGAAGGTGTTCGGGCTGTGAAGCGCCGAACTAGTTGATTGCCTTGAGAGGCTGCTTTGCGTTTCTGCTGCGAAGGCTGTGTTGTGCTCCTCTGTTCCGAGGGAGCCCTCTATGTTTCCATTGACTATGATAACTCCGCAAGGTCCTAGCATCTTGAGCTTGAGGTATGCATAATGCGGTACCGCATTGAATCTAGAAAATGCGGTTCGCCCGAGCAGCGCGTGATAACCACTGCGAAACGGGACTATATCGAAGATTAACTCTTCGCTTCGGAAGTTATCCGGGGATCCGAAGACCACTTCTAGTGTAATTGAGCCTGTGCAATGGGCCTCTACACCTGGAATGACGCCCTTAAAGGTCGTTTTTGTGGGTTTGATCCTTGAGGGGTCTATACCCATTTTGTGCACTGTGTCCTGATAAAGCAGGTTCAGGCTGCTGCCGCCGTCCATAAGGACTCGAGTGAGGTGAAATCCATCGATGATTGGGTCTAGGACCAGTGCGGCGAATCCGCCATGACGGATACTAGTGGGGTGGTCCCTGCAATCAAAGGTGATCGGACAGGAAGACCAGGGTTTGAACTTTGGGGCGACTGGCTCCAACGCATATATGTCCCTGAGCGCACGCTTCCGCTCCCTCTTGGGGATGTGGGTTGCGTATATCATGTTCACCGTCCGCACTTGCGGGGGAAACCTCTTCTGTCCCCCAGTGTGCGGCTGCTGGGGCTCCTCCTCGTCATCGCTATGCAGCCCTTTGTCCTTGTTTTCGGCAATTAACTTGCCGGCCTTGCTTGAACACCCAACAATCCCTGTTGGTGTGATTGGCTGGCTTGTCTGGGGTGCCGTGTATTTGACATGAGCGATTGAGTATATGGTCCAAGCTGGACGGACCCAGCATACTTTGTTTGAATGGATTTTTCCGCTGACCTAGTTTAGAGCCTTTGAATCCGGCATTGACTGTCGTATCCTCAGTATTTTCACTGTTAATGCGGCGCTTATGCTTGTTGCGACGTGACCTGCTATTGCCATCCTTGGTATCTGAGGTACCATGGTTCTTTGATATGTTATTATTGCGAGCCAGCCAGCTGTCTTCTCCCGCACAAAAGCGGGTCATGAGTGTCGTGAGAGCTGCCATAGATTTCGGCTTTTCCTGACCAAGGTGCCGGGCTAGCCACTCGTCTCGGATGTTGTGCTTGAAAGCCGCTAAGGCCTCCGCATCCGGATAGTCGACGATTTGATTTTTCTTTTTAAGGAACCGAGTCCAGAATTGCCTGACCGATTCTTCTGGCTGCTGAATTATGTGGCTCAAATCATCGGCGTCTGGTGGTCGCACATAAGTGCCCTGAAAGTTGTCGAGGAATGCGGCTTCCAGATCTTCCCAACAGCTAATGGAGTCCGCTGGCAAGCTGTTAAGCCAATGCCGCGCTGGTCCTTTGAGCTTTAGTGGGAGGTATTTGATGGCATGTAAGTCATCACCGCGGGCCATGTGGATGTGGAGGAGGAAGTCCTCAATCCATACTGCGGGATCTGTTGTGCCATCGTATGATTCAATATTTACAAGTTTGAAACCTTCTCGGAATTGATGTTCCATTACTTCGTTTGTGAAGCATAAGGGGTGTGCGGCGCCTCTGTATTGGGCTATATCATGATGCAGCTCGAATGGGTCTTGCCCGCTGTGTTTGGCCCGGCCGGATTTGCTTTTACTGTATCCGGCGTGACGTTTGTCATCTCGCAGAGTGGTGTGCCCTTGTGATCCGTAGATCGATCTTGAATGCTTTTCCTTATCCTCCAATATGTCTCGTAGGTCTGGCGTATCTCCCCATGCCTTTTTATTTGAATGGCGTTGGCGTGGAGGCTGAGGTTTTGGCTGGGATGCCTCTCTATCGCAGCCACGAGGTGGCCGATCAGCCGTATCATACGCTTCTTCCTCCAGTCAGGGTAGTAACCTGCGCCTTGGGTAACTCTTGGAGGGGCGCTCGAGTTTATATTCCTTGGCCGCGAGGACTTCAGTCCATTTTTCAGCTAGCAGATCTTGATCAGCTTGAAGCTGCTGCTGCTTTTTCTTCAGGCTATTTTCCATGGCCATAAGCCAGCGCTTGAAGCGCTCTTGTTCGACGGGATCCTCTGGGATGGCGAATTCATCGTCGCCGAGGCTTGCCTCGTCTTCGGAGGGGGGATGTAATTGTCATCCTCCTCCTCTCCGTCTGCCGCTCTCTCAAGAGAGCTGGCTCCTCCATCCTCCTGCTCTAAATCTTGCTGGAGCGGTTTGTTGTTTTCTTTGGCACTATCCGGAGTGTTATTATCTCATGTGCCGGTATCACCACTTTTGCTTTGGCAGGACTTAGAGCGGCGCCACTGACGTCGACGTTTGGGTTGCTTCTTGGAGGGGTCATCCTCCGCTATCCCGTCGCCATTGCCTTCTTTGGGTGTATCCACCATGTATATGTCATATGACGAGGTGGCTTTCTAGTGCCCTATAGTTGCTGGTTCATGTTCGTCTCCGACATCGTCGTCCATACCATCGATGTCTTCGGAGTCAAAGTCGAGCATGTCGGTTAAATCATCGATAGTGGCTATGAAGTGGGTGGTGGGTGGGCGTCGAATTTCTTCGTCGTCCGCATCCCAATCCTGTTGGCCATAATCCGGCCAGGGCTCTCCTGACAAAGAGAGAGACCTTAGTGAGTTCAGAATGTCACCGAAGGGCGAGTGCTGAAAGATATCCGCGGCGGTCAATTCCATGATCGGTGCCCGATCGAATTCGATTGGCAGGGGCGCGGATGGTTCAGAGTCCGGAAAAGAGTCCGGCACCTTGGAGTCACGGGCTGCGCAGAGGTTTAGGCTGGTGTTCGGCTCGATCGCCATTGAGACTGCAGCCTCTGAGGCGGTGTCTAACCACCCGTCCTCGACTGGCGCAGTTGGCTCCGAGCTAAGGGTCAGAGCTGATGCGGGCGCAGCCTCTGGGGTACTGTTTGGTGGCAGAGCTAGGTCATACCCATCGCGACAGTGCGGCGCGCCTGACTGTGGCTCGAATCCATCGAAGATCAAGTCTCCGCGGATGTCGGCCGTGTAGTTCAAACTTCCAAATCTGACCAGATGGCCAGGGGCGTAGCTTTCAATCTGCTCCAGATGGCCAAGCGAATTAGCCCGCATTGCAAAGCCGCCGAATACGAAGATCTGTCCGGGGAGAAAAGTCTCACCCTGGACTGCATCTCTACCGATGATAGTAGGAGCCATCAAGCTTAACGGCGACGACACAGAGGAACTCTCAATGAAAGCACCAATGTCGGTGTCAAAACCAGCGGATCTCGGGTAGGGGGTCCCGAACTGTGCCTCTAGGCCGGATGGTAACAGGAGGCAGGGGACACGATGTTTTACCCAGGTTCGGGCCCTCTTGATGGAGGTAAAACCCTACGTCCTGCTTGATTAATATTGATGATATGGGTAGTACAAGAGTAGATCTACCACGAGATCAGAGAGGCTAAACCCTAGAAGCTAGGCTATGGTATGATTGTATGTTATGGCTGTTGTCCTATGGACTAAAACCCTTCGTTTATATAGACACCGGAGAGGGTTAGGGTTACACAAGGTCAGTTACAAAGGAGGAGATATCCATATCCGTATTGCCTAGCTTGCCTTCCACGCCAAGTAGAGTCCCATCCGGACACGAGATGAAGTCTTCAATCTTGTATCTTCATAGTCTATTAGTCCAGCCAATGGAGATAATCCGGCTGTCCGGAGACCCCCAAATCCAGGACTCCCTCAGGTTGTACAGCCAATATAAGTGGGGTGCTGTCTGATTTCTCCGGCACCACCACGTTTTTCAAGGACTTTGCTGGTGCTCCTTCAGGTTCGGCAATCACTCTCTTCCTTTTTGATGTCTGATGCACAAGAACAGCATTTGAGTGGAAAACATGGTATGATGACTTATGGAATATGTATTGATAATGGATGGGCATGGCATCTCGACATATATGATGAGTAAACTAAGCAAATGGCGGTGCAACAAAGTAGAAGAAATGCAAGACAACATATGCAAGATACCCGCAATCAATAAAACATTGCCAAATTAGAACAGGCACCTTGATGGGTGAACAGGACAGGCCATCTGCCTTTGACTCCTCGAGGTTAGAATAGTCATTAGGATCATATTCTGAACAAGAATCAACAGGTGGGGAGCGTATGAGTTTCATTGCATCCAGAATGGCACTCAATGCCCTGGTGCCAATTTTGTAAGTCGTTGCAGTGTTTAGCTTCAAGAGTGGACTGCTGCTAGTGCGACATAAAGCAGCTACACAGATCATAGTGTAGATATAACGGGAAAACCTTAAGCATCAGAGTAAAATCAGCAAAGTGGAACTTGCTGGAATATATGTGCTAGTATTTCCGGTACGTCTAGAAAGGTTTCGGATACCAGCTCTCTTCAAGTGAAGGTGCGGTACTGTTAATATCAATGTAACTCTCAAAGGCGACACAGCTCCCCGCATTTCCTTGCTATTCTTATAGGATTCAAGTGGGCAGGCCACTACAAATCTTATTCCTATGTTTACAAGATCCTACGAATCAAAGAGGCTCAAAGTGTCCATCACAACCGACCGTATAGACCTCTACACTGCAAATGTCCCTGCTCATCTTCAGTACAAGGAACATACTGTACTACTATCATACTCCCTCTGTTCCAAAATATAAGACTTGGTAGAGATTTCCACTATGGATCACATACAGATATATCCAGGTACATTTTAGAGTGCAGATTCACTCATTTTGCTCCATATGTAGTCCATGGTGGAATCTATACAAAGACTTGTATTTAGGAACAGAGAGAGTACATATTAAAGAGGAACGAAAGAGGAACATGGTAAAGAAGAGCAAGCAGATTTTGGATAATAAAATGTTGGTTGCGCAGTGCCCACACATGATGAACCAGAGCGCGTTAAGAATGCAACTCCTAGCTGTCTCTCGACCATTTCAGGCGGTTGGATGAAGATCCTACGTCTCCTAACCCTTCTTCTTCCTCGTCTCTGATTCTTCCCATATAGAACACCGCACGGGCCGGCGGCCGGACCACCGGCCCCCATCGCCTATGTTCCTCCACCACCCCCACCCCCCACCCCCACCCCAACCCCCATCCGTGTCGAGTTTTCTTTGTTCGGCGAGGCCCCACAACCACTCGAGCCCCTTCAATCGCACCGGCGAACTCCCACGAGCTTTGAAAAATCGACTGACCCAATTTTGAAATTTAGTCTACTGTGATTTAACTAGTGCGGAATACAAAAGGGGAAAACCATAAGTGCGAGTGTGGTGTTCAGCATGCCATCGCGGATCTGAAGGTGCAAATCGGACAAAGGCAACTTCGCAACCAAGACAAGAAATCAGAGAAAAGCAGTGGCAATCTATTTTCTTGCTACGATAAATAAGTTGAGCAGATACGAAAGAGTACCGCCTCTGGTGCGGCGCCGTGTACGCATCTGCTGAGAATTTGACGGTGTTGTGGTAGCCAAGGCTGTCGGCGGCGTGGAAGCAGATCTAGGAGGGTAGACGGTGGCGGCAGGGCACGGTGGATGAGATGGTCGTAGGAGCGGCGCCGGCAAGGTGGACGACGGCGGGGATGAAGCGAGAGGACGGGATGCAAGGATCCCAGTCCGAAGCCGTGGATGAGAGAGGTCGATCTCTTGTAATGGAAGGCGGCGTCGGGGTATCAGCTCCGGCATGGTGGAGGAGGACGGCGGTGGATGGGGTGGCGGACGGCGGCAGACGGAGGAGGGTGGGGTGGAGAGTGTGTTTTGGCGCCCACAGAGTATGAATGGGAAAAGGGAGGTAGAGAGGAAGGGGGGAACCATGTATTCAGGGCGCGCTTGTCTCAAATGCGAGGAAATTTACAAACTTAGCCCTTGTTTCAAATTTCTACTACATCACAGCAACACTAGTCGGTTGGGGATAGGACGGTAATCTCGCATACACCGAATATTTGCCGACGAGAGTTTGTTTTTGGTGCCCATCGTGTATGAATATGAATCGGGGAGGGAGTCGATTTTGGTCGAGGACACACTGTGTTTTGCCGCCCACCATGTATGAATCCGGGTGAGAGGCGGTTACGTCACGTTTGGGTGAAATTACAAACCTACCTCTATCAAAACCTATAGAAATCCAGCATATAGGCTTTGCATGGCAGGGATAGGCAGTAGTGATTTCCATCTCGCAGATTTTGGTTTCGGGCGGTTACTGCGACTTTCCCCCCTTCGTTCAAATTTTGCAGACTGCACATTTACCGTGCCAACTCAATTCGAATCCCGTTTGTATTCTATTTTTTCGGGCGGAATCCATTTTCAATTGGAATTACAATCTATATACATCATTTTTTATATATACTTTCAAAAGCACAACACCATTTATACATAAATATGGTTTACAAATGGCATGATCTCATATTCATAAGGTTGTATCCATCAATTTGTATTTTCAAATATTTGAAACCACTTTATGTTGAAATCCAATGTATGCATTCCTCGCTAACTGTCTCCAATTAATGTGTGTTTCATGTGGGTTTTTTTACTTCTCAAACATGTATAATGTGTTTCACACACGCAACATATAGTGTAATCCCGTTTAGACATTAATTGCATATAAACCATGCATTGTTTGTAATTGAAGAATTTATGGATCATGAACATTGATAAACTATATAACATTACACGTGTGCCCAAATTCAAATGAATATGCATGTTTGATACACCAATTTGCGTTATGATATTATCGATGTCGTGATCTCCATTTTAAATATTTGAATCCCCTTTAATGCAGATATTCGTCTCATATAGCTATCACTCATGCTTATATAGGACTATCTCTCTGGACCTATACGCGTTCATCATCTCTCAGGTATCTCTCTTGCTACCTGTATGTCGACAATGATCTTTTATCTTCGTAACACACTGACGGTACTCTCTCCCTCGACCTTCATCACTCTATATCTCTCTAAGTATATCTCGCTCCCTGCTATGTGTCTCTAACTATGATTCTCCATGTGGAATCTCTTTCTCTCACACAAACACAAAACTTTGTCTCCCGGGGTCTCATTTCTCTCTACTATTCCCATGTGTGCCACTCGCACACCCCTCATACAGAGATGTCTTTCGCTCCTTAGATATGAGAACCTACGACTCTTCCTCTTCAATATCTCTATCTCACACACAAACACAAACTCTGTCTCCCAGGGTCTCATATTTCTCCATTGTTCTCTTGTATGTCGCTCACACACACCCTCTCTTCCTAGAGATATCTTGCGTTCCCTCGTATGTCTCTCTAGCTATCACTCTCGCTGTAAAATATCTTTCTCTCTCGCAGACACAAAACTCCGTCTCTCTGGATCTCATTTCTCTCTGATATCTGTTTGTATGTGACTCACACGCACCTTCTCTCTATCTCTCTCACACCCACACACATAACCCAGCCTTATGATCCACTCGACTCCTATCTCTAACGCACACTAGCTAGCATCTTTATCTTTCTATTTATCTGTTTCTCCATCAACCTTCTTTCTAACCCTCACTCTTGATTCCTATCACACACACTACATATGTTTCTCTCTACATGCAGTCAAGTGCCCTCTCACACACATATATAACTTCACCCTTTGAACCACCCGACGGTCATCTCCAACACCCAAACTAGCGGATGTCCCTCTAGCTAGCATCTCCATCTCTGTATCTATCTGTAGTTTCTCCGTCAACATTTCTTTCTCGCATGGAGTCTTGCTTCCTATCACCCACACTATATATGTCTCTCCATACATATGCATTTATAGGTTGGTCTCTTTTGCACAATCGTTGCGCCTCACTCCCTCTACTCGCCATAGATGCATGCTCCAGCCCACGCCACTATCTCTTAAAGACAAAAACACATGCTCAATTGTCGGGACTTCTTCCATGCATTCTCACATGCATGCATATTGTCATACCGATCCGTCTCTCCCATGTCGTTGATCTTATGACTGATGTCTTCTTTCTTTTATCTCGATCATGCGCGCGCGCACACACACACATCCCACGTATACATGTATACCTCTCACACATGCACGTTCAAGGTCTCTATGTCTCCATACGTAGTTAATTACCCTCAATCCTAACGCCACATTGAATTGTTCTCCTCTTTTGTGCACATAACTTCCGCCTGGATGGGTAAAACACACACTCACACTTAACTATCTCCTTCTAGCTACCCCCGACCTCTCACTCTTCCCCTATATCCCCGAAACCAATAAGACCATCCCTTAGTTTCATTCCCGCCTACATTCACCATCGATATATAGTAGTCTTCCTCGGTGTCTCTCGAACAAACACGTTCTCTCGAAGTCGACTCCTCTCATGCATATAGGTCCTAATGCGTTTTTTGAGGCTAACTTTGACCAAACGTTAGAGCAATAATATATGACATGCAACTTACACAAAGCATACCTTCAATTTTGTATGTCAAAGGAGCTTCCAATAATATAATTTGCATAGTGTACATCTCATGTGCTATTAATCTTGTCAATAGTCAAAGGTTGTCTTGAAAAACACATTAGGCCCTATATAGATGGAAGGAGGGAGTAGGTCCCATGCAAAAAATGAGAATACAAGTCAAACATCTGGGCATCGTGGCTCGGTCGATAACATTGAGAAACTTGGTTTTAAAATCATGAAACTTGTCATGGTGTCATGTCATTGTAGTACCATGCCGTGGTAAAAAAATTGCCCGAATAGGAACAAATTTTGGTATAAGCTTCTTGCAAATCGGAGCTTATCTCAAGAAGGCTCGTGGTTCTGGGAGGGAACGTGTCACCATTGTGTGCATAATTCAAATTTGAAATACAAGCACATGTTCCAGTGAACCAAAGTTGGTTGAAAAATCACATGTGTGTCCTCGGGTAAATTTCTAGGTTCCATGCAAGAAATGGGAATGAAATTCAAAATTCTAGGCGTCGTGGCTGGGTTGGAAACATTGAGAAACTTAGTTTTTTAATTCCTATAAATCCCAAACACGCATGAAAATAATGAAACTTGGCTTGGTGCCATGACATGGCACCAACATGCTATGGTAAATTTGCAGTCCGATTTGCGAAGGCTCACACATTAACAATCAACAAAGTCATTTTGGAAGAAGTGCTATCACGTTACAATCGGAAACACAAGTATTATTGAAACTGTGGGCGTTCTACATACTAGTACCATTTACGTGCCACCACGCGTCCCCTTTTTTATTAGCTAGGAGGCGACGTGCAGGGTAGCTATTTGAGTACGAGAGGCGTGCGATCAGACCCCTGCGCGTGCTTTTCGGGAGGAGAGCCATTTGACCTCCATCTGTCGTCCACCTCTCTCTCAAGGTCTCCATTAATGGCGCCCGAGCCTTTGTTTAATGGCGTGGCTATGTCTCACTTGACTGAGATTTAAGAGAGAAAAAAGAAAATCTGAAAGCACGGATCTTGATGTAAGATCTGACGGACCTATATAGCATCTACTGCGACTTATAGCAAGACTGATGAATATATAAGGATGCTTAAATTTTTTTTGATCAAAGAAGGGCTTGCCCCTTCCGATTTTCATTACTGAAAACCACCACAATTCACATCAAGTTCAGCACAACTCCAGCCTAACACAAAGGACTAAAAGCTACCAGATTAAAATCGCAACATCCCAAGAGGCCAACAAAGGCCAAACATCCGCGCTAGAACCCGACATTCACAACCGACGACACAATCCACATCCTAAACCGATTATTACATCAAAAGAAACCAGGAAACTAGTATCCGCAGCGACCGGCAATGAGCTCTTTCGTGTCCTCAAGACGCTGCTTGAGAACATCCACGGATTCCTCCACCAGCCTATGGCGCTCGTTGCGGAGCATGTCATTCTCGTCCATAAGTTTCTTCAACAAGGCACTAGTCTCCTCCTGTAGGTCTGCACTTCGGACGATCTTCTCCCTCAGCAGGTCGCACTCGGCCCGGAGCCTCTCATTGCCCTCCCTTAGTTGTCGGATGACGTCGGTAGCCTGTTCAAACGAGGCTACCATGCCGTCCTGCAACCTCGCCGAGCGGGAGATCTGATCCATCTGGCTATGGACGATTGCATGCATGCTCCTGTAACAGTCGTCGCATGCCCGCGAGAAATTTTCCCAGGCCGCTGCGGCGCTGCGGGACATCTCTACTGCATTCGTGGCACGGCGGGACATCTCTGCTGCTTTCGCGGCGTGGCCGGACTAGTCTGCTACATCGACGGCGCGGCGGGACCTCCGTGCTGTTTCAACAGCACGGCGGGACCTCTGTGCTGCTACTTCCGCGTGGTGGGACATGTCGGCTGCTCTCGCAGCGAGGCGGGACATCTCTCGTGCTTCCGCTTCCATGCTCGCATCTCCCTGGTGGCAATCTCTCGACACAGAACTCACGCTGGCCATGGCAGACGCAAGGGAAGGATGTTGAATGACTTGTTTGTTTTTGTGGATGAGGAGTTGAGGAGGAATGTGCAGTCATCTTGGCATACTAGTATTTGTAACCGAGTACTAATACGCTCCTAAGTGAGAAACTGTTTAGGTTGTGATCGGTGTGAACAGGTTTGCAATTCAATATAGCATGGAGTAATTTGGAATGTGACGAGACGCAAGCTCAAAATTTATTGACGGTTCTAGTTTCGAAGTGTGGCACTATTCCCGGATGGAGTACTTCTTTTTCTACTCCCTCCTTTCCGGTTTTATAGGGCTTATCTCAAAATTTTAGTTTTTCCATTTTATAAGGCTCAATTTGGTTGTCCCCAACACATGTTCAGATTCTAATGTGCATTAAATCATTGCATGCAAGTATTAAGAGAAAATTGACCAATGCATGTACTTTATGCATGCATGCATTGAAATTAATGCATTAAACCTATCTCTCGGGACTTCTCGCACGCACCATCGTGCCACCCACAAAAACTTGTACTCTAAGTTTAGTAGTACGTTATACAGGAAGAGAAGAGGTGCACGCATGCACTCGTCCTCTCACACACGCGTCTATTTTTTCTTGAAAAGGAGGATGATGACCCCCGGCCTCTGCATCTGGGAGTCACACACGCAAATTATTGAAATATATGGAGTGTAGTGCTTTGATGCGTCACGTCAACTCGTACATCAATGAGAATTTTGATTATCCTCTCCCTCACGGACTTAACTGCACATGCCTTTGGCTGTATGACAGGTTGGCCACACACCTATAGGGCCCACCTATCATACACGCAAAGGCAGGAGCGTACCTCCCTCGCCCATGAGCGTGGTGGCTGGCAAGACTAGGAGAAGCTTTCGCTACACGCTCTCCCTCCCGCACGCGGTGGACATGCAGGAGTTCAATCGGTGTCAGATGGCCAGAAGCGTACTGTAGTACTCCTCCAGTGCAGTAGTATTCAATCATTGTTCGACTTCCTGAAGAGGCAAAGAGCCAAGCACAGCCCGGACACTCGTGTGGCAGTTTCATGTGTATAGGAGTCTAGGATAGCATGTACCGTGCCTGTAAGCTTAAAATCGTTGGGGTCAGCTCCATGCTATGTGGCTGTCTCGTATAAAAAAATTAAAATAGTCTTCTGGCCCTACCCAAAAACTGCCGTGCGTACTGCCCGGGAAAAGCCCCGCCCTCAACTTTTAACTACGCGAAAACAGCTCGAGCTTGTTCGTTCTATATAAATACAATACTTATTTTATGTTTATTCACCCGTGGGTTTGTTCAATGAATGGAGGGGCGGGGAGCACAAGTGAACAATACTGTAGTACTACTAGTAGTAAGTAGGAGTCGTACAGTAGTCACCTTAAATAGAGAGTTTCTTTTCTTTAATGCCACGTACACAAATTGAAACGCTTGTTGTGGAGAGAAAAAAGATAATCACTCCACTATATATGGATGCAGGGGCCTGAGCGCTTGCTTTACTAGGGTTGCTCTCTTCATTCTCTCATCCTCTCCAGATATAAACAAGACAGCGGTCGTGACATTTTGTCTTTGCTCACCGCTGGTCACAGATCCGGTCGGATCCCTTCGGCCGGTGTGTGTAGAGGACTAAAAGGTGCATCGCTCACGCGGTCATCGCCGCCGAGGGAGGAAACCCACAGCTGCCGGAGGGGCCCGATCCTCCGCCCGTGCCGTTCTCTCCGACACATGGCCGGCTTGGGAGGTCCTCCGACCCTTCTTCCTCCCTGCCGTATTGTCTGCAGATCCGACCTGCCGCCGCCGACATCCCGGCGACCCTCAGGTATAAGTTCTTCGAAAGCGGCCTTGCTCTACTGCCCCAGCTCCCCATGTGTCTGCATGTGCATCTTTTTCTACTCCCATCAGCTCTTCCAAAGCCACCTAAATTTTTAGTATTATTAGAGGTAAAGCTACTTCATGCATTCGAATCTAGGTCTTTGTTCAAACAAGGAAGAAAGGGGGAAAGTTGTAGCATGAATCTAGGACTTGATTCAAAGAGGAAATAATATGGTGAAAGTAGTAGAGATCGGATACCCAACCAGTCTCTTGGTTGAAAAGGGAAATAATGGGAAAATGCAGTACAAACTGGATAAGGAACAGATCTATTATTGGTTGAAAAAAGGATATAAAGTGGCGGCTAGTGGACAAGTCAACAGAGTATGTCTAGGATTAGATTTGCTGCCATCACATAGTAAAAGGTCTCCAGGATTAGATTTGCTGTTCTCACATAGTAAAAGGTCTCAGGATTAGATTTGCTGCCCTCACATAGTAAAAGGTCTCCAGGATTAGATTTGCTGCCCTCACATAGTAAAAGGTCTCCAGGATTAGGTTTGCTGCCCTCACATAGTACAATGGCACTCCTGCTGTTTCCCCCAGTATGATAAGTAAGTTGCTCCTTTACGCTGCTGAGTGTCATGGTGTCCCCATGGTCCCATGCCGTTAAACCAACTCTTTAGCTGCTGTTGATTTACTGTGTATGGTAAACAAGCAATGCCACCATTAAAGTAATCCCATATTTGAGGAATCTCATTGTTGATCGTAATGCTTCTGGTAACATGAAGCATCGCTGACGTTTTAAAATTTCTATTGTCCTTGCATGATTGCCATGAACATAATTAAGATGCTTCTTTTCATTTTGTATATGTTTCGTATATTCTTATTGACTAGCAACTGTTTACTTTCTATCTTTTTGTGCAGATAGGGATATCCATTTCACCTTGTTGCTATTGTGACCTTTTGGTGAACTCCAGAAAACACTTTTTTTGGAATGAGTGTCTTGTGCAGTTCAACTAAAATGTCATGTGGGCTACATCTCTCAATTTTTGTGGAACTGCACAAAATGGTGATTGGTGTTTCCAAAATCTCCGTCAAGTTCTGCTGGTAATCTCGTGCAACATTTTATTAGCCTTTGCAAGATGGAGCCGTCACTGTCACCACAATGGCACTTTATTTTAGTGGAACTGCACAAAAGGATAACAAAATTATAGTTGCACCTTACATGAGCCGGACAGCCAACCTTAATGTTCCTCAATTTTAGTGCAACTACTAAAGAAGAACCTGCCAGCTCATAAGAGCAAGTACTTCTTGCTAGCTGAATGATGCAATCTTTGCTTCATCTCAGGTGAACTGCAGAAAAAGGCGCATGAATTGAATCATGGAACTCCAGGCAGACCTCATCCAAGTAGAGCTGGAGGTTGAGTTCCAGGAGGCCGCTACTAAAGAGAAATCATGCTCTCCTGTCTCCTTGTTTGTGTTGTGCAAACATGATGTGCAAACAGGAATACTCAACTACAGATGTTGTGATGGTCAAGAGCATTCGCCAAGTTCTTCGATTGTATGACATGGCTAGCCAAGATGGATTTAATCCCGATATTCACTTTATCAAAAGGCTCTAATGGGTGGTTCTGAATCTTGCAAGCTAGGAATTAGTGAGATGTGTAGGCCTCTTTGTTGTACTTATTATTTGGATCTTATTTGTTGGTTCTGAATCTTGCAAGCTGGGAATAAATGAGATGTGTAGGCATATTTGTTGTACTTATTATTTGGATCTTATTTGTTGGTTCTGAATCTTGCAAGCTGGGAAACACGACATGATGATGCAGAGGACAACAACCATAACAAACAGTTCAAACTCGGTAGTATTATCTTTGTGAAAGTGCGACAAATGTGATGATCGTCTGCGTCCTGAGAATAATAATTCTAATTGTTGTGCATGTTGATCCTATGGCACTGATAGAACGAGCGAATGCATTGCTTGTTTTAAGTACAAATTTCTATTAAAGCTAACTAAATTTAAGTAAAGTGACCACTAACTCATGTTATTACAGTACCAATACAGACCCGCTCATGAACCGATGTGTGGCCGAGGGTGCATCTTCTGCTGGGCGTGCAGCGGACGAGGGAGGGGTAGTAACTGTTGTCGCCTGTACACACTCAGCTTACTATTGAATCCAGTTCCCCAAGAGCTGAAAAACGAACTGTTGCCGCCGCCTACACACTCGTTCACTCGAAGAGACTCCAATGGCGATCCGAGGGGTGAGCCTGCTGGATATGGACTTCAGCAAGGAGTTCCCCTTTGAGTTTGCCGTTCAGTCCTATGGCTGCACCAAGTTGAATGTGATGTACACCAACGATACAGACTCGGTGAAGCTCTGCCTCGCCTCAGTCCTATGGCTGCACCATGTTCTGGAGCATTCGCCTGTTTCATTGGCAGCGCCGACTGCACCTTCACTACGGTGGAAAGAAGGAAGAACGCGACGATTCAACCATCTGGTGCAACAAGCTTGTCGACATCCAGAAGCAATACAAGACCATCAGCAACGGGCAGGAGAAGGACTCCGTGGTTGACCTCGCTGAGACCATCATCGACCCCTGATACGCCAACATGAAAGAAGATGACCTGAACACGTGGGAGGTACCTCTGAATCTAGCCTACATAACCTACGCGGCCAAGGGCGCATACGCATGCTACGACATGTACATGCAGATCTTGGACATGAGGCCGTGTCTGCTTCCCGTAACCAACGAGTACACGGACAGCCGCAGCATCATGATCAAGCGTGCCAGGAAGGTCTAGATGTTGTACTTTATCTGTTTATAAGCACCTTTATCATGTGAGTGTTTCATGCATTGGCCTATGTGTCGTAATTATCTGTTTTGTCCGAAATATTTCTTTTAAGAACCCATTAACCTGATTGCTTTTTTAGTGGCAATTTGCTTATGTATGTAAACTAGTTCACTTGTCCGTAAAAAAAACTAGTTTACTCGGCTGCCGTGCTTTGAATCTCCTTCCTCCCAACATATTCCCCTCCTTAGGTGGACCCAGCAGGTCTCTGAATTTTCTCCCACTTTCTTTTTCGATGTAAACTGAGTTTTCTCCCAGTAGTTTCCCCTAGAACCAACTCAACTATCCCAATTCTAGCCTAAAAATTAATAATACCCCACGTACTATTAACTCATCAAATTAAAATGATATTTTATTTCGTAAGTTGAAAGTTCTTACAAAATAATAATAATAATTGTTTATATATAACTTGGCAAGTTAACTCCTAGTGATTGTGTATATAAGCTTGCAAAGATTTTACTGACGTGCAATCATGTGTTTATGTTTTTATAACATTTCTCCGTCTAGCCCAACATGATATTTTCACCCAGCCCAGCAAGTCCACGGCTTTCGAGAAAAATGCAAATGGTATTTAAATGGGCTGCATAGATGCTACATCATTGTTTCACCCAGCCCACCAAATGGACTAAAAAACAAATGGACTGATAGCTGGGTCCACGACCACAACCCAGTTTTTTTTATTTGCCAAGTAAGTCGCTTTGTCAGGCCTGTTGGGCTGCAAATCTTTCAAGATGAGGAGAGCTTTCATTTGGCTGGCCGAGAAAATGGCCCATCAGTAATGAGAAATGGGCTGTACATTTTTAAAACACATCAAACCGGCAATTAGTTTCAAATATCTTTTTTTTATTTTGAGATTTTAAAATACATTAATTTTTATGCGTGGAGAATTTGTTGGATTTCATATTGATATACATTTATTTTTAAAATCAGTTTGAATGTGAGTCGAAATTTCGGGAATAAAACAGTTCGGACCGCACCGAAATATGCAAAATTTCATATAATTTTTTAACCGTGGCCACAATATGGGCTGTAATGCTAACAAAAAGAATATGGGCTCCAATAAAAACCTTAATAATTAGCAAATGGGCTGTATGCTGTTTTCCACAGATTTGAGGCTTTCCTAAAAAAAGGTTGACACACAAGCAGTGACTGTTGGATGGCCATCCAATGGCCGTCGTGCTTCTTCAATCTCTGCTCTTCTTGCTCCGACCGCTCAAACAGGTGCCGGCGGGATTGCCTACTCCCTCCTCTCCGCGGCCGGCTCTACTGCCGTGCAGGCCTCACCGCCCCACCATACTCCCATCGCTGGCATAGCCATCCCTCTACTCACCCACACCTGCTGCTATTCTCCGGCGATGGCAGACGAACCAGTAAACCCTCCGCGTGGGAAACAACAGCCGAGTCTTCCCTGCCTCCATGTCGTTCCCTTCCTAGGCCTCGCCGTTGTCCACCGCCCTGGTGCTCTCGGCGCGGCCTGGTCAACATGGTAAACGATCGACATGCATCTGAAGTGGACTTTACGTGGAGAGGCCGACAGCTGGGTCCACGGCCGCATGCAAGGAAATGTCTCCTTATTACGCGCAAAACAATGATTCATCCACCTGACATCAGGGACCCACCAAAAGGGCCTCTGTATTTCGCAAAAAAAACATTACCGCTGCTGACATCTCGGACCCACCAGCTATATCTTCGCACGCAAGGAAGTGCCTCCTTATTACGCACAAAAAATGAATACTCCCCCTGTTAGGTGGGACCCAGTATAGTGGCAGGCTGACTTGTGGGCCTACTAAGTTGACGGGGATGGAGGGCTTTGTCAACTTAGTCAATATGCACGATTCTAGCTCCAGTGACCGTACGATGTCCATCCAACGGCCGTAGTGCTTCTTCAACCTCTGGTCTTCTTGCTCCAGCCGCCCAAACCAGTACTGGTCGTGCCTCGTGCTCCTGCCTCCCGTGGCCGGCTGCGATGCAGTGGAGGCCTCACCGCCCCCTACTACTCCCACCGCTGTCCAATCCATCCCTCTACTCAGCCACACCCCCTGTTATTCTGCGGCGACGGCAGCCTCACACCGCAGCGAACCAGTGAACCCTCATACTCCTCTACTCGTGGGCATCCACTAACGCGTCTTCCCCGGCTCCACGTCATCCCCTTCCTAGGCCTCACTATCGTCCACCGCCCTGGTGCTCTTGGCGCGGCGTGGTCAACGTGGTCAAGGAACGGCTTCCATCGGACGTGGACTGTACGTGGAGAGGCTGATAGCTGGGTCCACGGACGCAGCAAGGAAGTGCCTCCTTATTACGTGCAAAATAATTATTCCTCCACCTGACAGCAGGGACCCACCGGACGGGCCACCGTATTTCTCCCCCCTGACTGCTGGCACCCACCAGCTACATATTCGCACGCAAGGAAGTGCCTGACAGTCGGGACCCACCTGGTCGAAGCGTACGTAGCGTTGTCATTCTGGTCGCGAACGTGTACGTACATATATACTGGTCGATGTAGAGGCGCGCACGTGTCGTAGTAGAGGTGCACACGTAGCATGTACACATACGTACAGCGGCCAGGGTGCAAGAAAGAAAATACGGCCACATATGTGTACATACGGGCGGGGTCTCGAACCCCTACTCGCACATACGTACGGCCAGGGCTCGTGTACATGGCTGGGTCGGAACGGAGAAACAGCGTCGTCATCGTGTTCATGGGGAGGCAACGGAATGCGTCGTGTTCATGGGGAGGCAACGGAATGCGTCGTGTTCATCGGGAGGGCTTGGAAGGAACAGGCGATGGAAACGAGGCCCGGTGTACCGCAGAACCGAGGAACCGGCCTTGTGTTCGACCGGCCACGTTCGAAACGGGATCCTGTTCATTGGGAGGGGTCTGGCGTACCGCAAAATGGAGGAAACTGACCTCCTACGGTCGAAACGGGGGTCCTGTTGATCGGGAGGGGTGTGGCGTACCGCAAAACAGACGAAACGGACTTGTGTTGGAGCGCTACGGTCGAAACGGGGGTCCTGTTCATCGGGAGGGGTGTGGCGTACCACAAAACGGGACTCCACGGGATACTGTTCATCTCCACCGTCGACCTCCTCTAGCCTCCATGGGCTCCTGTTCATCCAGCTTCCACGGGCTCCTATTCATCCATCCTCCACCGCGCGCTACTCCACCGGCTACTGTTCAACCACCCCTCTACCGTCTACTATTCATCCAGCCCTCCACACCACGGGGTCCTGTTCAACTACCCCTCCACGAGCACCCCTCCACCGTCTATTGTTCATCCAGCCCTCCACACCACGGGGTCCTGTTCAACCACCCCTCCATCGTCTACTGTTCATCCAGCGCTCCACACCACGGGGTCCTTGTAAGTGCATCTAGTGCCACAACTAGTTGGTTTTGGAGTATTGACGTCAAACCTAGTTGAGGGACTAATGTGTTTGTGAGAATTGCAGGATAACACAGGTAGAAGTCCCACATTGATTCGGTTTTCCTACCAGAGATGACCCCTAAAAATGTATGAAGACATTGAAGTCAAAGGTGGTATGTGAAGATATTCACATTGAAGACTATGACAAGAGAAGACATCGCATGAAGATTATGGAGCTCGAAGACTTAGATCTTTCATAGTTCTTTTTCTTCTTTGTTGAGTCATAGGAACCACCGTACTGTTAAGTGGGGTCCAAGAGAACCAGTCGGAATGACTGAAGTGATGCTTAACCAAAATCCTATGTCTTCGAGTGAAGACTATGAGAGCGAATCTTGTCCAGAGTTGGACAAGTCAGCTTTGCTTGTAGCCCAAGTAAAGTTGTCGTGTGTGTTTGAAATCTGACCGTTGGAACACGTGTCAGTTCCTTAGTGACCCAGGGTCATTTCGGACAAATTAGGTCGGGTTGCCTAGTGGCTATAAATAGCCCACCCCCTACAACCATAAATGGTTGGCTGCTCAGAATTAAAGTACAGCTGTTGTCGTTTGAGAGCAACCCACCTCGAAGCCTTTGAGAGAGAATTCCTTGCGAGGATAAAGTCCTAACCACCCAGAGCCGAAGAGTGTTAGGCATCAATTAAGTCATCCTGTCTGTGTGATCTGAAGACTTATTACACTTGAGGACTGTGAATCCTCCAGCCGGTTAGGCGTCGTGTTCTGAGCATCCAAGCGTCATTGTGGATCGCCGGTGAACGAAGTCTGTGAAGGTTTGGGAGTCTACCTTGAAGACTTACCAGAGAGATTGGGCGAGGTCTGTGTGACCTTAGCTCAAGGGGAATACGGTGAGGACTAAGGGTTCTGAGCTGCGTGTTCAGTACTGGGTGTCCGGGACTGTGTGTCCTCAGGTTTAAATACCTAGCCGCCCTAACCAGACGTACATTTGTCACAACAACTAGAACTGGTCCAACAAATCATTGTCTTCAACGAGTCACTGGTTTCATCCTTCCCTTCCTTTACTTACTGTTGGTCCTTGTGAAGTCATTGCATGACTGCATTATCTTTTGTCTTCACTGAGTGACTGCTTGTTCTAATTGGCTTCACAATATCTTCCTACCTGAAACTTACTGCCTAGCTACTATAAGTCATTGTGCTTTCACTTTGTTGATTACCTGACTAAGGTTTGCCTAGTGTAGTCTACCTTCCGCTATGTGGTAATAGGTTTACTTCTATCATTTGTCTTCAAAACTTTCCTGTTTAGAAGACTTTCATAAAAATCGCCTATTCACCCCCCTCTAGTCGATCACTAGCACTTTCAATTGGTATCAGAGCAAGGTACTCCCTTGTTCTATGTGATTCGGTTTAACCACCTGGAGTTTTAGCTATGTCGACTGCAGGGATAATTAAAGTCTCCGCTGTGTGCCCCGTCTTCGATGGAACTGAATATCCCTACTGGAAGAATAAGATGCGCATGCATCTTGAAGCCATTGATGTCCACCTATGGTATGTCGTCAAGAATGGCGTTCCCAAGGCTGGAGAAGGTGTCACTGCTGCTGATGTCAAGAAGTTCGTTCAACTGGACTCTACTGCCAAGAATATCATCTGTGGTCATCTGACCAAAGGACAGTATGGCCGTGTGAGTGCATTGGATACTTCCAAGCTAGTCTGGGACTGGCTCTCCAAGGTCAACGAAGGCGTCTCCACCCAGAGAGATCAGAGAATAAGTGTCCTTCGCAACCTCTTCAACCGCTTCAAGAGAAATGACAATGAGAATGTCCAGCTCACGTTTGATCGACTCACTAACATCACAAATGAGCTTCAAGCCCTTGGCGCCACTGAGATCACCAAGCATAAAGTCGTCAAGACACTCCTGAGATCACTTGACAGTTCGTTTGACACCCTAGCCCTGATGATTCAAGAACGCCCTGATTTCAAGACACTTGATCCGTCTGACATACTCGAGAGGCTCAACACACACGAGTTTCAGCTTTCTGAGAAAAGAAACATCTACGGGCCCAACTATGGGCGAACTCGTGCCTTGAAGGCAAAAGCTGTCTCCTCATCCGAAGAAGAATCTAACAGCAGTTCTGATGATCCTGAAGACATTTGGAAGGAGCTGGCTATGCTTGTGAAGAAGTTCCAAAAATTCACCAAGAAGAAAGGGTTCAGAAAGTCTTCACAATCAAGCTCAAGGAATGATGAAGCTTCTGCTCATGACTACAAGAAGAGAACATGTCACAAGTGCAAGAAGCCTGGCCACTGCATCTCTGAGTGTCCACAGTGCGACAATGAGAACAACAAGAAGAAGAAGAGCAAGGAGTATGACTCTGACGACAAGAAGAAGAAGAAATACTCAAAGTCTTCTTCCATGTCTTCCTAAAAGTCTTCATCACACAAGAAGAGCTCATCTGGCAAGGCACGTGCGTTTGTTGGCAAGGAAATGGATTCTGAGGAGGAGTCTTCTTCTGAGGAGGCAGAGGTGGAGTCTGAGGAGGAGTCCGATTCTGGCATTGTGAGTCTGGCTACAGCATACGTTGCCAAGTCCATCTTCAACACTGAAGACAATGACTTCATCACCGACACCGATTGAAATGACAAGGACTACTCCGCTCCTTCCTACTGCTTCATGTCACGTGGTGCCAAGGTAAACACACGCACTACTCACTATCAAACATCCAATGATGATGAATCTGATTGTGATTCCAAACCTAGCTACAAAACACTTGCTAAAATTGCAACTGAACAACAGAAAGCTATGGAACACATTCAAAAATTGTTAGACAAAAGCGATGATCTGTTAGACGCCGAAATGACTCGATCTCAATCCTTAATTGAAGACATAAAAAATCTTCACGTTAAGTATGAGGAACTTGAAAGTCGTCATGAAACGCTCTCAACAACTCATGAAAGGCTATCCTACGATTATCTTCAAAGGAAGCAAGACCTTGAGAAATTGAGAGCGGCTCATGAAGATCTTCAAAAGGAAAACGAGTCACTTCGCGCCAAACAGATCAGTTCAGCTCAGGAAGGATTTGAACCACCATGTCTTAAATGCATTGAGTGTGATAACGCTACTTCTGTTGCTGAATGTTCTACTGCTGCTACTGTTGCAATATCTTCACCTATTGATGTGGTAACTAACCCCTATGCTGAGGATACCACTGCCATTGCTGATGAGAATGCTAGGTTGAAGACACTACTTGAAACAAGGATGTAGAAAAGTCTCAAAGGGCATCAAACACTATGTTATGTCCTCAAAAGGCAGATCCTGAACCGAAACCCTAGGAAAGAGGGTGTTGGGTTTGAAAGGAAGATGAATGCCGATGGCTCTTACTGGAAACCTGAGCAGTACCCCAAAACCACATGGGTTGCTGCAAAGGAACCTTCAGTGGATCCATCCACTCTATCTGGCTTCACCTGTGCTAATCCCATTGTTATTGATGAATCCTTTGATGCAAACTACAAACTGTTTAAGAATCAGAATGGTGAAGTGTTTGCCAGGTATATTGGTACTAACTGCAGGAATGGACCGCCTATGAAGAAGATCTGGGTGCCGAAAAGGTGTTTGGAGAATCTTCCTGTGAATGTCATCATGACACCACAGGTGAAGAAGACAAACCCCAGACCACAGGCTTCATATGGTCCAAAGGCTTCATACAGACAGAGGACTCACCGGAGTCGCACTAACGCAAATGTTTTGCAGGGAAGCCATACTCAGGCCTATGAATATGAGCGGGGTTCATCAAACCGCCATGTTCATAATACCAAGAACTATTCTGCTTATTCTTATGAGTACTATTGTCCACCTGCAAGACTTTTTGCTAGGGCTCCAAAGCCAAAGTTCTCAGATGCTGCACTTAGACTCATTGCTTCAAAGCCACCCTTGAAGATGTGGGTGGCTAAGAAAGCTTAACTCTCTTTTGCAGGGAAAGGTCTCTAGCAGAAAACCAAAATCGTCTGACGCTATTGCTGGGGACCTTAAACATCTTGTAGGGCGCAAGATCAAATGCCCAAATGGTCTTACTATGTACTTTGTTCCTGAATCGCTTGCTACTCGACCTATCAGTCCAACTCTTGATCTAAGCTTTCATAACCCACTGGTTCGTCAAATGTTTTTGCTTCACAATTATCTTCGTGAAGCCTATCCCCCTAACTGCACTGTAGGGTACGACACCAGCGGCTTCAGAATGGATTATCGATAGTGGGTGTATCAATCACATGACTGGCAAGAGAAGCCTTCTTATAGACTCAACCTTACGTCCATCCGACAAAAGTCACATCACATTTGCTGACACTGGTAAAAGTAAGGTATTGGGTCTAGGTAGAGTTGCAATCTCAAAGGATCAACACATGGATAAAGTCATGCTTGTTGAATCCCTTGGCTTCAACTTAATGTCTGTCTCAATGCTTTGCGATTTAAACATGATTGTGATGTTTGGAAAATATCGTTGCCTTGTTCTAATGGAATCTGACAAGTCTCTAGTGTTTGAAGGGTATCGGAAAGATGATTTGTACGTGGTAGATTTCTCAGCAGGACCACAGCTTGCCGTATGTCTTCTAGCAAAAGCTTCAGAATGCTGGCTCTGGCATCGGAGGCTAGGGCATGCTGGCATGAGGAACCTGCACACCCTTGCAAACAAGAAGCATGTCATAGGCATCGAGGGCGTCAAGTTCAAGAAAGATCACTTATGCGGTGCCTGTGAAGCAGGAAAGATGACGAGGGCCAAGCATCCCTCGAAGACAATCATGACAACGACTCGACCCTTCGAACTGCTCCACATGGATCTTTTCGGTCCCACTCATTACTCAACTCTTAATACTACTACTTGTCTCTATGGCTTTGTCATTGTTGATGATTATTCTAGATATACTTGGGTGCATATAATCCTCTACAAGACTGAAGTGCAGGATGTCTTCAGATGCTTCGCCAATCGAGCAATGAACAACTATGGCGCCAAGATAAAGCACATCAGAAGTGACAATGGCACTGAATTCAAGAACACTGGCCTTGATACATATCTTGATACTTTGGGCATCACACATGAATTCTCAGCTCCGTACACGCCACAGCAGAATGGCGTTGTCGAATGCAAGAATAGAACACTCATTGAGATGGCCCGAACGATGCTTGATGAATACAAGACTCCAGGAAAATTCTGGCCTGAAGCCATTGATACTGCATGACATACAATCAACCATGTTTATCTTCAAAAGCTTCTGAACAAGACATCTTATGAGCTCCTTACTGGCAAGAAGCCAAATGTCAGTTACTTCAGAGTATTTGGCGCCAGGTGCTAGATCAAGGATCCACATCACACTTCAAAATTTGCACCAAAAGCACATGAGGGTTTTATGCTTGGATATGGAAAGGATTCGCACTCCTACAGAGTCTTCAACCTTTTTCACTATAAAGTGGTTGAAACAGTGGATGTGCGGTTTGATGAGACGAACGGCTCACAAAGAGAGCACCTGCCAAATGTGCTAGATGAAGTTCCATCCAGTGAATCAATCAAACTTATGGGAACTGGAGAAATCATACCGTCTGAAGCTCAACCTGAAGAGGAACTTATCATCTCCGCTCCTGATCAACCTGAAGACAATGCTCAGCCTGAAGACAATCCCTCTAACGATGACAATGATCAGCAAGAGCAAAATCTTCGTCCTGTACATCCTCGTGTTGCAAATGAAGTACAGATTGAGAGAATAATTGATAGCATCAATGCACCAGGTCCACTCACTCGTTCAAGGGGAACACAGCTAGCAAATTTCTGTGGGCACTTCTCATTCATCTCAATATCTGAACCCAAGAAAGTTGAAGAAGCCTCCATGGAACCTGAATGGATTCAAGCTATGCAAGAAGAGCTTCAACAGTTTGAGCTGAATAATGTATGGGAACCGGTTAAGCGTCTTGATCCTCGTAAACACAATATAATAGGCACCAAATGGATATATCGCAACAAGCAAGATGAGCATGGTCAAGTTGTTAGAAACAAAGCTTGTCTCGTTGCTCAAGGGTACACTCAAGTTGAAGGGATTGACTTCGATGAAACATTTGCTCCTGTGGCTAGACTTGAAGCCATACACATACTGCTGGCCTATGCAAATCATCATAACATACTTCTATATCAAATGGATGTGAAGAGTGCTTTTCTCAATGGCAAGATTAGAGAAGAAGTGTATGTTGCACAACCGTCTAGCTTTGAAGATCCAAAACATCCTGACATGGTGTACAAGCTCAACAAGGCATTGTATGGCCTCAAACAAGCCCCTCGGGCATGGTATGACACACTCAAATACTTCCTGAAGAGCAAAGGCTTCAAATCTGGTTCCCTCGACCCCACTCTCTTCACGAAGACATATGATGGTGAACTGTTTGTGTGCCAAATATATGTGGACGACATTATCTTCGACTGCACCAATCAGAAATACAGTGAAGAGTTTGGATATATGATGCAAGAGCAATATCAGATGTCCATGATAGGAGAGCTGAAGTTCTTCCTTGGTCTTCAAATACGACAGCAACGCAACGACATCTTTATATCTCAAGAGAAGTATCTCAAAGATTGCCTGAAGAAGTTCGGTATGCAAGACTACAAAGGCTTCACGACGCCAATGCCAGCCAAACATCATATGGGTCCCGACGACAATGTTAAAGAGTTCAATCAAAAGGTATACCGCTCCATGATTGGTTCTTTCCTTTATCTATGTGCATCTAGGCCAGATATTATGCTTAGTGTTTGCATGTGTGCTCGATTCCAAGCGGCACCAAAGGAATCGCATCACTTAGCTGTGAAGCGAATTCTTCGATATTTGGCTTACACCCCAACTCTAAGATTATGGTATCCAAAGGGCTCAGAGTTTGATCTGGTTGGATTCTCGGATGCTGATTATGCTGGTGACAAGGTGGATCGCAAGTCCACATCAGGAACATGTCATTTTCTGGGACGATCACTTGTATGTTGGTCTTCAAAGAAGCAGAACTGTGTATCTCTCTCCACTGCTGAATCTGAATACATTGCTGCTGGATCTTGCTGCGCTCAGCTTCTGTGGATGAAGCAAACACTCAAGGACTATGGCATTCATCTGAAGCAGGTGCCACTATACTGCGACAACGAAAGCGCCATCAAGATTGCCAACAAACCAGTTCAGCACTCGAAGACAAAGCACATTGAGATCTGTCATCACTTTCTCAGAGATCATGTTGTGAAGGAAGATATTGATATCATACACGTCAATACTGAAGAGCAATTGGCAGATATCTTCACCAAGCCCTTGGATGAGAAGAGATTTTGCAAGTTACGGTGTGAGCTAAATATCTTGGAATCCTCAAATGTCCTGTGATCAGGCACACATCCTAACACTTATGTGTATTGATGACTTAGATGTGCAACACACGAAGTAAAGTATATCTTCAATCAATGAAGACATACATTCTAAGTGTGAATACATTAATGAGGAATTTGACTTCGGAGCGCCACGACAATTTTGCGCCGTGTCTGGGTCTAATACTTCCTGGAGAAGTGGGTAACGCCACCACCAAATGTTCTGTTTGAAGTATTTCACTCATGGCGTTACATTTGCTATGTCTTCACATTTGGTTTGACTTCAATGTCAACATATCTTCATGATTATCTTCATTATGTTGATCATATATATATATATATATACTAGTGTTCTGTCCTCTACAGCATTCACTTATAGCTATGTCTTCTTGTTGAATCTTTTGAACTAAGTGAATGTGATCGGACCCTAACCTCTCTATGCTTTCTATCTCAAACTCTATCTCTCCAAATCATATGCATTCTATTGAAACTGTCGAATGTCTTCTCTGCGTCCTTGTCAGCGGAAGATACAGAGACAAACATTAAGTCTGTTTTCAATGCTAATTCCTTCACCTGAAACCTGGAGAAGTGGGAACGACCACCCGACAATCCAGGCGTGCGTGGGAACATGGAACAACCTCTGATATGCTGCATGATGGCCACGTGTTCCTCAGATGTGAATCGCCAGGGGCACCTATGTAATAACACTGAGCCGTCCCTGTCCCTATAAATACACGCCTCACCTCATTCATTATCCTTTCTTCCACTCTCGCACGAACCCTAGCGCCACCACTAGCCCTCGACGACGCCGACGACGAAGCGCTTAGCTGCCGCAACCTCTCCGACGCCGTCTTCACGCCTACCGCGGACTTCGTCTTCTCCGCCGTCGCCGTAGGTGTCCTCCGTCGCCAAGTTAGGGCACGGACGATCGAACTGCTCGGCCTCCACTTCCACTCCGTCTAGCAGTTTCTTGTGTGGTAAATAAAACTCCCTTTTTACGGCCCCTTTGATCCTATAGATTCATCACTTTCTACCACAAGCAGTTTCTGTTCACACAAGTTGGATCCACTTCATACTGTGGATTCGTACAAATCTGGAACCAACTCCTTATCTATGAGTGAATGTCTTCGCACGATGAGGTCAATGTCTTCTAAACTAATTTATCTTCAAAATCTTCTGAGAATGCATATGACCTCTTCCCCTTCCCTCGCACCTTAATGCTGTCACAGGTACATGTCTGTGGGAGAATCCCTTGGTTCTCATAGTCTGCATTCATTTGCAGAATTCTTACAGCATCACATAAATTCTCCCGAAGCCAGTTCCTGTTTGTCTAGCAAGCGAAAGCCCTTGAAGCCTTTGAACGTATTGAAGCCATTCAGTTTAAAGTTCATGGCTGCAGAGAAATTAGCAAGGAAGGCTGGCAGAAAGCGTCGAGGTGAGACATCAAGAGATCTGCCCCATGACCTCTCAGAACTGTACAAGACAGATCCAGAAGAGGTTACAATCAGCGCAAGACACGAATCCAATGGATTCGATGATATTGCGCAGAACAGTGGTTCAAGTACAGATTTGTGACAAAGGAATATGCTGAAAAGAATGCCATCAAGCGACCATGGGGAGACATCCTATAAAAAAATCTTCAACCCAGGTCCAGAGATGAAGTCATTGAACAAGGCTTCTATCCCTGCATGCTCCGCGGACCACAGCCTGCGGATGCTGACCCATCGTCACTGCTATGGTGTCGTGACGACAATCTGTTCAAGCACAACTTCCAGTTTGCCCAAAATTCGGCGAAGCAGAACAGGAAGTCTTTGGGATTAGACTTCAACCCTGGTCCCTCTGCTCCCCGTGCCGATGGGACCCGCGAAGCTGAACCCAATCTTGTTGGGCCCTTCTACAACCTGGAAGGTCTCATCACTCATATCGTGGTTCAAGGGACAGCCGTGGATGAGCCCGCAGATGACGCTGAATCAGATGAAGCGCCTGCAGCGCCGAAGCCAAAGAAACTGAAGCAGCCTAAAGCTTCAAAGCCTGCCTCAGCACCAAAAAACTCACGGGAGAAGCCACTGGCTACTACACCTCCTGAAGACAGTGTGCGGTCTGAAGATCTGTCACGCATCTCCAAGCCCCAGAAAGTCAAGATGCCTCTGCCACACACTAGCCAAGAACTGACTGCTGCTGCTATTCTGCGCAACGATGCCATTGATCTGTCCAGTGATGAAGATCTTGCAGATGACGCTCTTGAGCAACTGATCAAGAGCAAAGAAGAAGTAGAAATCTTCAACAATTTGCCTCTCTTTGATGTGGGAATCATCCACGACTTCATTGATGAGTGGTTTGACACGCCCAACCTCAGCTTTGAAGATCTGCAACTTCCCATTAGCCTCAGTGTTGCCTTCCATGGCGCCATTGCTTCAGAGTTAGCTATAGACCAGCGCATCATTGAACTGAAGCAGAAGATTGACCTTGAGAAAGCTCAGTTCAAGAAGCATATGGCCATGCTCAGCGTGCAAGAGGTCAAGAACTTCAAGATCATGCTGCACGAGCTCAAAGAAGCCTTTCTCAAGAAGCATGAAGAAGCTCAAGGTTCTCGTGAGCTCATGAAGAGCCTGGCTGACAAGTGTGTGCAAGCCTACAATGAGGCTGAGAAGCGCAAGGCTCTTGGGCGTCCTGGCATTGACCCCAGGATGGCTGCAAAGCAGAAGAAGAAGAAGCACGCTATGGCCGAACCCGACGCACCAAGGCAGGAAGCACATCCCATTGTCTACCCAACCAGCATGACTGGCTCAAAGCCAAAAGCCAGGTCTACCGCTTCAGAACTAAAGAAGACGAGGACTGCTGAGGCTGAAGCCAGAAAGAGGAAACATCCTGAAGCCTCTGCTGCTGCTCCCTCCAAGAAGAAGCGGAAGACCAAGAAGGAACGGGCTGCTACCACAGAGCCCTTAATTGTTGAACCTATCTCCATGGTTCGCCCTGTCGCCGAACATCAAGAGCGCCAACTGACTGTCCATGAGCCTGCTTTCACAGAGGCTCATGAAGCTGAAGACATTCCAGCAGCTGATCCCACCGCTGCTGAAGACATTGGTCACCATGACCATGTTGAAGATGATGCAATTCTTCCTCAGATCGAGCACCAACAGGTATCATCGCCTGTGCTTACGCACAGCGAACTCATCAGCATTGGTCGTCCTCTGACGCCAATTGCTCAGGATGCATCATGGGCTGATTACCCACAACAACAAGTCACACCACCCCGGCAAGAAGAAGAGGATGACTTTGAGGCCCAGCCAACTCCATCTCAAAAGGCGTCGCCAGCATTACGCAGGCTTCGCAAAGCACCAAGGCCTCCAGTCTCCGAATCTGAAGCTAAAGCTGCTGAAGACATTCTGGCTGCATCAGCCGATGACACCCAAAAAGAAGAACGTGTCCCCACTCCCCCAACTACTGACGAAGCTGTTCTCGAGGAGAACGTGTCTGTGCCCGACCCTCCAGCTCATCAAGTCGAGGTAGAAAATCTTGAGGCTGCCACCACCAACACCAGTGAAGCCACTGATGCTGTCATGGCTGAAGAAAATGTGGAGCCTACACCAACCCAAGAACCAGAAGTCAGCGAAGCCAATGATGCTACTGCTACTGTTCCTGCACCTACTGCTGGTACTCAGTTTGACTATCACATTGAGCATAGGCCTCAGGTACAGAAGCCAATGCCAAGGTTGCCCAGGTTTCTAGGTCCTGCATCAGCACCTGGATCCTTCAATGTCAACAGCTTCAAAGCAGACAACACCTTCTTCAATAGCTCCAAGAACCCCTACTCAAGGGAACGAATATCTTCTGATCGGTTCTGGAGCTATACGTAGCGAAGCTATTACTCCTACATTTTGTACAATCAAGGTCGCATCTTCCCACATATGCGTCTTGACACCGAAGCAATAGCTGGTCTGCCCTACTTGGAAGAAGCTCTGGACTGCTTCAAAGAGGTTGGATTGTTGCCTTTCGTCACCGACCAAGAGCACTAGAACAAAGAGTTGCTTCTCCAATTTTATGCCACACTTCACATACGTGGTTACAACAGAGATCCGAAGACTTGGGTCCTGGAGTGGATGACAGGAAATATTCATCACGAAGCCAAAGCCTTTGATATCATTGAGCTCATTGGTCTGCCCACTCCTGGAGATCTCTATGAACCTAGATGTCAACTTCACAGTGAAGCTATGGAGAGCATCTTTCAGAAGCCTGAACCAAACATGAGTCAGATGCTCAGTATGATGAAGCCTTTGCCACAAGACGCTGCATATCCTAAGGAGTTCCTTGTTGAAGACCTGGAGTATCTGCCAAGGACCATCTATCACATTTTAAGGCGAACTCTCTGGCCCATGAAAGTACATTCCCCATATGCAAAGCTGGAAGGTGCAATGAAGACTTTGGTCTTCTATATTCTTCACGGCAAATGCTTCAATGCACAAGACTTCTTCATCCGCCAACTTGCTGCTTCAGGATCTCATCTCTTTGGCTTGAAGTTCTACGCTCCATGGATAATGCGGCTGATCAAACTCCACTCAGCTATCTCATATCAGCCCTCTGCTCACAATCATCGGATCTTTATGCCTGACGTGGATATGTCCGTTGAAGTCCTCTATCTAGGGCCTGCCAAGGAGCCTCTTAGTCTGCAGAATGCGGAGCATCAAAGTTTCTCTCAGAACATTGAAGGAGTTGAAGCAGTCATTCGTGTTTATCCTCTGGCTGGCACTACACGCGCACCTCATCGTGCCCTCACTGAAGCCGCTGAAAGCACTATTGCTCAACGGCCCAAGAAGCGATCTCATGTTCTCAACGACTGAGAGCTTCTGGTTGCTCTTCATCAGAAACAGGATAGGCATCATGACTGGTTGAAGCGCCAAATGCACAGCCTCTTGGTGGATGTCAACCGCATTCGCAACCTTGCCACCAAGAATGCCTTTGTTGCCCATGAAACTTGTCGGCGTACATGAAAAGGGCTGATGCTTATGTGCTCTGAGGATGATCTTCAAGAGGATGGCTTCTCTAAACGTTTTAAGTTCGACTCCACACCTCCCCGAAGGGCTGTGCTGCGACGAACTCCCTCACTTGAAGACTCTGAGTTCTCTTCCTCGGCGGCAACTGTGAATGCCAGAGTGATCGAGGACGAAGACGATGCTACTTCACCGCCCCCTCCTTCAGCACGCGTCGACACTGCCCCGAGCTCGTTTGCACTGCCTAACAACAACGACGACCTTGCTACTTCACCTACTCCTCATGGGAACGAGTAGATGCTCTATGTCTTCAAACCTTTTTGGTCCTTACTGACAAAAGGAGGAGAAGCATATGAGTTTGATAGTCTTGAAGCGGGTCCATATGGGTGGTTACTTTATGTTTTGCCTAGTGTTAACAACTCTCGTTTTGATACATTTGGTTCTTTGAGTTGTAACACTTAAACTCGATGGTCGTCTGCTACTCATTTGCTACTTTGTGATGCGATGATAAATTCCGCATGTGCGATGATAAATTCCGCACTTAGATCATTATGCAGACGTCCATTTTCCATTATGCATGTCATTATCTTCACATACTTTTCATGCATGATGAGTTGTCATCATAAGTTGAAGAGGATCTCCACAAGTACAACCCGCCATGTGCATTTGCATTCCAAAAGCAAATTACTTATATGCACATCTTCAGGGGGAGCCCTTACAACTTATGAAGACAATTCCTTATCCTTTACAATTTCACATATTATATTCCCCGTTGAAAACTTCAACGAGTTTGTCATCAATCACCAAAAAGGGGGAGATTGTAAGTGCATCTAGTGCCACCCCTAGTTGGTTTTGGAGTATTGATGACAAACCTAGTTGAGGGACTAATGTGTTTGTGAGAATTGCAGGATAACACAGGTAGAAGTCCCTCATTGATTCGGTTTTCCTACCAGAGATGACCCCTAAAAATGTATGAACACATTGAAGTCAAAGGTGGTATGTGAAGATATTCACATCGAAGACTACGACAAGAGAAGACATCGCATGAAGATTATGGAGCTCGAAGACTTAGATCTTTCATAATTCTTTTTCTTCTTTGTTGAGTCATAGGAACCACCATACTGTTAAGTGGGGTCCAAGAGAACCAGTCGGAATGACTGAAGTGATGCTTAACCAAAATCCTATGTCTTCGAGTGAAGACTATGAGAGAGAAGCTTGTCCAGAGTTGGACAAGTGAGCTTTGCTTGTAGCCCAAGTAAAGTTGTCGTGTGTGTTTGAAATCTGACCGTTGGAACACGTGTCAGTTCCTTAGTGACCCAGGGTCATTTTGGACAAATCAGGTCGGGTTGCCTAGTGGCTATAAATAGCCCACCCCCTACAACCATAAATGATTGGCTGCTCAGAGTTAAAGTACGGCTGTTGTCGTTTGAGAGCAACCCACCTCGAAGCCTTTGAGAGAGAATTCCTTGCGAGGATAAAGTCCTAACCACCCAGAGCCAAAGAGTGTTAGGCATCACTTAAGTCGTTCTGTCTGTGTGATCTAAAGACTTATTACACTTCAGGACTATGAATCCTCCAGCCGGTTAGGCGTCGCATTCTGAGCATCCAAGAGTCATTGTGGATCGCCGGTGAACGAAGTTTGTGAAGGTTTGGGAGTCTACCTTGAAGACTTACCAGAGAGATTGGGAGAGGTCTGCGTGACCTTAGCTCAAGGGGAATACGGTGAGGATTAAGGGTTCTGAGTTGCGTGTTCAGGACTGGGTGTCCGGGACTGTGTGTCCTCGGGTTTAAATACCTAGCCACCCTAACCAGACGTACAGTTGTCACAGCAACTGGAACTGGTCCAAGAAATCGTTGTCTTCAATGATTCACTGGTTTCATCCTTCCCTTCCTTTACTTACTATTGGTCCTTGTGAAGTCATTGCATGATTGCATTATCTTTTGTCTTCACTGAGTGACTGCTTGTTCTGATTGGCTTCACAATATCTTCCTACATGATCCTTACTGCCTAGCTACTATAAGTCATTGTGCTTTCACTTCGTTGATTACCTGACTAAGGTTTTCCTAGTGTAGTCTACCTTCCGCTGTGTGGTAATAGGTTTACTTCTATCGTTTGTCTTCAAAACTAGAATACTTTCATAAAAATCGCTTATTCACCCCCCACTAGTCGATCACTAGCACTTTCAGTCCTGTTCATCCACCCCTCCACGGGCACCCCTCCACTGTCTACTGTTTATCCAGCCCTCCACCACACCACGGGGTCCTGTTCATCCAGAGGAAACGCCACCGCTCACTGTTCATCCAAACCCCACCCCCCCCCCGCAACGCTCACTGTTCATCCCATCGATCGGCTTCAGTTACCAGCAGTAGCGAAGGAATCACTCGATCGGGTTCAGTTAACAGCCATCGATCGATCGCTCGGGTTCAGTAACGCGTAGCCTGCAGTGCAATCGCTCGGGTTCAGTTAGAGCCCAACACCTCGCTCGGGTTCAGTTAGAGCCAACGCCTCGCACACACGCGCGTACGTGTATGAGAGAAACGCGCATCGCTCGGCCCCCGACCTCCCACCGTAACCGGGAACTCCCCGAAATTTTCCTCGCCCTCGCTTCTACCACGGTTTTTTCCTTCATGGAAGGCCCAAAGAATGTCATGCAGCTGCGTCTCCGGCCCGCTCAGGACGAAAAGCCCATTTTCTGTCATGATTTTTTGTCATAGAAGTAGGAGCCCACCACATCTATGATGATACCGGGTTTTGTCACAATTATCGTCATAGAAATGTCATATGTAGGACAGAAAAAAAATTCGTTCGGCCCAAAATGTCACGGATGTGTCTTTTTTTTGTAGTGATTCCTCCCTCATAATAAATTTTAGTAGCATCATGAATGAATTGAACAATATAGCTATCACGTAAAGCATAGAATTTTCATTACTCTCCACATAAGCAAATTTCTGATCATGAATAGTAGTGGGAGCAAACTCAACAAAATAATTATCATGTGAGGCATAATCCAATTGAAAACTAAAATCATGATGACAAGTTTCATGGATATCATTATTCTTTATAGCATACAAGTCATCACAATAATCATCATAGATAGCAACTTTGTTCTCATAATCAATTGGAACCTCTTCCGGAATAGTGGATTCATCACAAAATAAAGTCATGACCTCTCCAAATCCACTTTCATCAATATAATCATCATAAATAGGAGGCATGCTTTCATCATAAAAAAAATTCTCATCAAAACTTGGGGGACAAAAAATATCATCTTCATCAAACATAGCTTCCCTAACCTTGTGGCTTTGCATATCATTAGCATCATGGATATTCAACGAATTCGTACTAACAACATTGCAATCATGCTCATCATTCAAATATTTAGTGCCAAACATTCTATAGATTTCTTCTTCTAGCACTTGGGCACAATTATCCTATCCATCATACTCATGAAAGATATTAAAAAGGTGAAGCGTATGAGACAAACTTAATTCCATTTTTTTATAGTTTTATTTTATAAACTAAACTAGTGATAAAACAAGAAACTAAAAGACTCGATTGCAAGATCTAAAGATATACCTTCAAGCGCTAACTTCCCTGGCAACGGCGCCAGAAAAGAGCTTGATGTCTACAACACAACCTTCTTCTTGTAGACATTGTTGGGCCTCCAAGTGCAGAGGTTTGTAGGACAGTAGCAAATTTCCCTCAAGTGGATGACCTAAGGTTTATCAATCCATAGGAGGCGTAGGATGAAGATGGTCTCTCTCAAGCAACCCTGCAACCAAATAACAAAGAGTCTCCTGTGTCACCAACACACCCAATACAATGGTAAATTGTATAGGTGCACTAGTTCGGCGAAGAGATGGTGATACAAGTGGTATATGGATAGTAGATAAAGGTATTTGTAATCTGAAATTATAAAAACAGCAAGGTAACTAATGATAAAAGTGAGCGTAAATGGTATTGTAATGCTTTGAAACAAGGCCTAGGGTTCATACTTTCGCTAGTGCAAGTTCCCTCAACAATGATAACATAATTGGATCACATAACTATCCGTCAACATGCAACAAAGAGTCACTCCAAAGTCACTAATAGCGGAGAACGAACGAAGAGATTATGGTAGGGTACGAAACCACCTCAAAGTTATTCTTTCCAATCAATCCGTTGGGCTATTCCTATAAGTGTCACAAACAGCCCTAGAGTTAGTACTAGAATAACAACTTAAGACACAAATCAATCAAAACCCTAATGTCACCTGGATACTCCAATGTGACCTCAAGTATCCGTGGGTATGATTATACGATATGCATCACACAATCTCAGATTCATCTATTCAACCAACACAAAGGACCTCAAAGAGTGCCCCAAAGTTCTACCGGAGAATCATGACGAAAACGTGTGCCAACCCCTTAGGTTCATGGGCGGAACCCGCAAGTTGATCACCAAAACATACATCAATTGAATCACGTGGTATCCCATTGTCACCACAGATACGCACGACAAGACATACATCAAGTGTTCTCAAATCTTTAAAGACTCAATCCGATAAGATTACTTCAAAGGGGAAACTCAATTCATTACAAGAGAGTAGAGGGGGAGGAGAAACATAAGATCCAACTATAATAACAAAGCTCGCGATACATCAAGATCGTGCCAAATCAAGAACACGAGAGAGAGAGAGAGATCAAACACATAGCTACTGGTACATACCCTCAGCCCCGAGGGAGAACTACTCCCTCCTCGTCATGGAGAGCACTGGGATGATGAAGATGGCCACCGGAGAGGGATTCCCCATCCGGCAGGGTGCCGGAACGGGTCTAGATTAGCTTTCGGTGGCTACGGAGGCTTCTGGCGGTGGAACTCCCGATCTATTGTCTGTTCTGGAATTTTTAGGGTATGTGAGTATATATGGGTGCAGGAAGTACGTCGGTGGAGCTTCGGGGGCCCCATGAGGAAGGGGGACGCACCCCCCACCCTCGTGAGCACCTCCCTTGGCTCCTGACATGGGGTCCAAGTCCATCCGGTAGCTTTCCTTCCAAAAATAACTTCTCCAGTTGATTTCGTTCCATTTCGACTCCGTTTGATATTCCTTTTCCTCGAAACACTGAAATAGGCAAAAAACAGCAATTCTGGGCTGGGCCTCCGGTTAATAGGTTAGTCCCAAAAATAATATAAAAGTGGATAATAAAGCTCAATATTGCCCAAAACAGTAGATAACATAGCATGGAGAAATCAAAAATTATAGATACATTGGAGACGTATCACACCCGCCTGAGCTCAGCCGTACCCCTCCTCGTGCTTCACGGAGGCGAGGCGACGAGACGACCCGCCACCGTCTTCGAAGCGGGCATGGCGGCGTGGCGGCTGGTCGTAGCCACCGCTGCTGCAGCTGTCGCTGGGGGAAGAGCTGCCGTAGTCGGACGAGACACGGTCGGCGCCAAGGGCGAGTTCGCCCCCATCCTGGTCTCGGTCGTCGCCAAGGCCGAGCACCTCCTCACCATCGTTCACCTTGGGGCAACACCCGACGCGGCGACCATCTTCCCCGAACACCCTCACATATAGGGTTGTGTCGCCGTCATGCTTGAAGTGAAGGGTGCACCGCCGGCCCAGACAGCGCGCGCGGGTGAACGTCTGCCAACCGTGGGCCAGAGCTACATTGCTCGCGGCGGAGACCTCGACCGCAACCCAGGAAGCCCTGCTGCAGCAGCCGTCCGCCTGCAGCCAAAGCCCGCCAGGAGCTGAGGCCGGCAGCTCAGCGGAAGAGCGGGAGCTGAAGCCAGTTGCCGGCCGGGTTCTCCGACCAGACGACGAACTCCGGTAGCATCTCCGCCGAGTGGAAGCGTGGCCGGGGAGGCCCGCGCGACCTTGGCACGCCTCCCCTCATCAACGGGACCACCACAACCGGAGCGACCCCTGCCCCGCGAAATGGCACCACCGTGGCCGTGTGGAGCTGCGGCGGGGGTTGCGGTGTGCTTGCGGGGACGGCCGCGTCCACGCTTGGGCACTAGAGAGCGGGGCCCCTCGTGAGGGGCCTTCCCTTCTCTGCGGCGGTGAACCTCCTTGATGACGCCATTGGTGGCAGGAGAGGAGTAAGGAAGGAGAAGAAGCGGAAGAGGAAGAGGAAAGATGGGCGACGGGGGCTCCGCCCCCCTCCCATTTATACCAGGAGAAGGCCAACCGGCACCCCCCACGATCAAAGGTAATGATAGTCTTCCTTGCATGCTGTAGGGACTTGTCACGTCGGGCAGTTGCCAAGGCAGCGTGGGGAAGAGGAGACGCCCACATCTGATCAACCGCCATGCGTCGACTGAGGCCGCAGGCTATTGGGGCTCGCGGCGCTCTACACTTGACCCTTGGCTTCACCTCGAAGCCTAGCCTGAGCACGCCTTGGGCCCGGGGGCTACTGTCGGTCTTCTGGGAACGGGGGGTCCCCAGACTTGCCTGCCTGCGGCCCACGGCGTGGCTTTGCTGTATGGACCATCTTCATCAACAAGGAATCAAGACCCTCGCGAGGGGCCAAGCCTCGCGAGGCGGATGACACAAGACCTCCTCAGGAGCAGCCTCATCAGGCAGGCTCGTGAGGGGTGGAGAGTTCAAGGTCGGGCAAACCTCGCGAGGTTCTCGTGATGTGAGCCATGACGATCGAGGCCAGGCGGGCGCCAGCGCGCGCAGCGTCCTTGTTTCCTCTTTAGTGCTAAGGGGGCAAGTGCAGGCGTGGAGTACCGATGCATCAAGCAAAGGTTTCCATATTGGTGCAGCAAGAACAAGACCAGAAGGACGGCAAGGCGGAGGTCACCGTGGAGCCCAGGACGGCGTCACCACCAAAACCTTTAGCAGGCGAAGACCACCTTTTGTCAGGATAGCTTGTACTAGCTGTCCCCTTTCAAATTGGCCATTGTTGGCTCCCTTCCCGCTCAATATTTGGGAAGAGGACCACGGCCTCTATAAATAGGACTAGCCACCACCATAGGCGGGAGAGATCCAGATCATCCTCAGGCACACAAGTGCACCAAGCACAAGAACACCTCAACCTGAGGAGGTTGTTCTTCCCCTTGTACTGTTCATCCTCAGCCCAAGAGGCAATCCACCACCACCACACTGGAGTAGGGTATTACACCATAATGGTGGCCCGAACCAGTATAAATCGCATGTCCTTTGTGTTGCTGGTTCGTCGAGTTAGTTCGTGAGATCTAGGCTAAGTGAGGACGTGGATCGATAGGGGGGAGGTCTTCGCACGCACCCTAGAGTTCGAACCTTAAGGGTTTTGCCAGAATCCGTGATCCGACAACTACTATCAGGGGGGATGAACCCCAGGAAGGCAACGGAACCCGGATCCTTTTCAAAAACAATGGGGCCAGCAGCGCCCCTCAAGCCGGCTCACGCTTGGCCGGGTCGCTCGACCCGGCCGAGCCCCTCGACCCAGCCAAATTTCTCAACCCGGCCCCGACGGCCGGCGCAAGGCAGCCGAACCCGGCGCACCAAGACGTCTTCAACAAGCCAGCTTCCCCTTAGCGTGTTCTCCGACCCGGCCACGAGTCAGCTCCCGTCCCATCCTGGTCGTACGATGGGACGAGTCTTCAATCAAGAGATGAGCATGGCAAGAGTGCCCCTCCCATGCCCGTGGTCAGCCCAGGCGTGGCAACAGTGCCTCACCTACCTGCTGACCAGGGCCGGCGTGGCTACAGTGCGCCTTGATACGTCCATTTTGCAGCATGCTTTTTGTATCAATATTTATTGCATTATGGGCTGTTATTACACATTATGTCACAATACTTATGCCTTTTCTCTCTTGTTTTACAAGGTTTACACGAAGAGGGAGAATGCCAGCATCTGGAATTCTGGGCTAGAAAGAGAGCAAATATTAGAGACCTATTCTACACAACTCCAAAAGTCCTGAAACTCCATGGAAATCAGTTTTGGAATATATTAAAAATATTGGGCGAAGAAAGCACCACAGGGGAGCTAGCCACCATCCACGAGGGTGGGGGCGTGCCCTACCCCCTGGGCGCGCCCCCATGCCTCATGGGCCACCTGGCAGGCCTCCGATGCCCATCTTTTGGTATAAGGTGTCTTTCGCCCTGGAAAAAATAAGAGGGAACTTTTCGGGAAGAAGCGCCGCCGTCACAAGGTGGAACCTTGGCAGAACCAATCTAGGGCTCCGACGGAGTTGTTCTGCCGGGGAAACATCCCTCCGAGAGGGGGAAATTGTCACCATCGTCATCACCATCGATCCTCTCATGGGGAGGGGTCAATCTCCATCAACATCTTCACCAGTACCATCTCCTATCAAACCCTAGTTCATCTCTTGTATGTGATCTTTGTCTCAAAACCTCAGATTGGTACCTGCGGGTTGCTAGTAGTGTTGATTACTCCTTTTTGTTGATGCTAGTTGGTTTATTCGGTGGAATATTATTTGTTCAAATCCTTTATGCATATTAATACCCCTCTGATTATGAACATGAATATGATTTATGAGTAGTTACGTTTGTTCCTGAGGACATGGGAGAAGTCTTGCTATAAGTAGTCATGTGAATTTGGTATTCATTCGATATTTTGATGAGAAGTATGTTGTCATTCCTCTAGTTGTGTTATGTCAACATCGACTACATGACACTTAACCATTGTTTGGGCCTAGGGGAAGGCATTGGGAAGTAATAAGTAGATGATGGGTTGCTAGAGTGACAGAAGCTTAAACCCTAGTTTATGCGTTGCTTCGTAAGGGGCTAATTTGGATCCATATGTTTCATGCTATGGTTTGGTTTACCTTAATTCTTCTTTCGTAGTTGTGAATTCTTGCAAGGGGGTTAATCATAATTGGGATGCTTGTCCAAGGAAGGGCAGTACCCAAGCACCGGTCCACCCACATATCAAATTATCAATGTAACGAACGAGAATCATATGAGCATGATGAAACTAGCTTGACGATAATTCCCATGTGTCCTCGGGAGCGCTTTCCTTTATATAAGAGTTTGTCCAGGCTTGTCCTTTTCTACAAAAGGGATTGGGACACCTTGCTGTAGCTTGTTTACTTTTGTTACTTGTTACCTTTTACCAATTACCTTATCACAAAACTATATGTTACCGATAATTTCAGTGCTTGTAGAGAATACCTTACTGAAAACTGCTTGTCATTTCCTTCTGCTCCTCATTGGGTTCGACACTCTTACTTATAGAAAGGACTACGATAGATCCCCTATACTTGTGGATCATCAAGACTCTTTTCTGGTGCCGTTGCCAGGGAGTGAAGCGCCTTTGGTAAGGAAAATTTTATATAGTGTGCTGAAATTTACTGTCACTTGTTACTATGGAAAACAATCCTTTGAGGAGCTTGTTCGGGGTATCTTCACCCCGACAAGTAGAGCAAAGAGTTGCTCCTCAACCTACTGAACCTACTGAAAATGTTTACTTTGAAATTCCTTCGGGTATGATAGAGAAACTCCTAGCAAATCCTTCTACCGGAGATGGAACATTACATCCCCATATGCACCTAATCTATGTGGATGAAGTTTGTGGATTATTTAAGCTTGCAGGTATGCCCGAGGATGTTATCAAGAAGAAGGTCTTCCCTTTATCTATGAAGGGAAAGGCATTGGCATGGTTTAGGCTATGTGATGATATTGGATCGTGGAACTACAATCGATTGAAATTGGAATTTCATCAGAAGTTTTATCCTATGCATCTGGTTCATCATGATCGTAATTATATATACAATTTTTGGCCTCGCGAAGGAGAAAGTATCGCTCAAGCTTGGGGGAGGCTTAAGTCAATTTTATATTCATGCCCCAGTCGTGAGCTTTCAAGAGAAATTATTATTCAAAAATTTATGCTCGGTTTTTTCTCAATAATCGCTCCATGCTCGATACTGCTTGCATTGGTTCTTTTATGATGAAGACTATTGAATTCAAATGGGATTTGTTGGAAAGAATTAAACGCAACTCTGAAGATTGGAACTCGACGAAGGTAAGCGGTCAGGTATAATACCTAAGTTTGATTGTGTTAAATCTTTTATGGATACCGATGCTTTTCGTGCATTTAACACTAAATATGGACTTGACTTTGAGATAGTAGCTTCTTTGTGTGAATCATTTGCTACTCATGTTGATCTCCCTAAGGAGAAGTGGTTTAAATATCATCCTCCCATTGAAGTAAAAGTATTTGAACCTATTAAAGTTCAAGAAAAGACTATCACTTATAATGTTGATCCTATTGTTCCTACCGCTTATATTGAGAAACCACCATTCCCTGTTAGAATAAAGGATCATGCTAAAGCTTCAACTGTGGTTCGTAAGAGTAATGCTAGAACACCTACACCCCCTGAGAAAATTAAAGTTGAACCTAGTATTGCTATGGTTAAAGATCTCTTGGTCGATAATATTGATGGGCATGTTATTTACTTTTGTGATGAAGCAACTAGAATTGCTAGACCCGATATTAAAGCTAAACATAGACCTATTGTAGGCATGCCTGTTGTTTCTGTTAAAATAGGAGATCATTGCTATCATGTCTTATGTGACATGGGTGCTAGTGTGAGTGCAATACCTCATTCTTTATACGAAGAAATTATGCATGATATTGCACCTGCTGAGATAGAAGGTATTGATGTTACAATTAAGCTTACCAATAGAGATACTATTTCACCAGTTGGGATTGTAGAGATGTTGAAGTCTTCTGTGGGAAATATAAATATCTTACTGAATTTCTTGTTCTTGGTTCCCCAAAAAATGACTTTTGTCCCATTATATTTGGTAGACCCTTCTTGAATACTGTTAATGCTAAGATAGACTGCAAAAAGGATATTGTTATTGTTGGTTTAGGGGATATGTCTCATGATTTTAATTTTGCTAAATTTCGTAGACAACCCCATGATAAAGAATCTCCTAGTAAAGATGAAATTATTGGTCTTGCTTCTATTGTCGTGCCTCCTGATGATCCTTTAGAACAATATTTGCTAGACCATGAAAATGATATGTTTATGAATAAAAGAAGGGATATAGATGAAGTATTCTTTAAACACGGACCTATTTTGAAACACAACTTGCCTGTTGAAATTCTAGGGGATCCTCCTCCACCCAAGGGTCATCTCGTGTTTGAGCTTAAACCATTACCTGATACTCTTAAATATGCTTATCTTGATGAAAAGAAGATATATCTTGTTATTATTAGTGCTAACCTTTCAGAGCAGGAAGAAGAGAAATTATTGAAAACTCTGAAGAAGTATTGTGCTGCTATTGGATATACTCTTGATGATCTTAATGGCATTAGTCCCACTCTATGCCAGCACAAAATAAAATTGGAGAAAGACGCTAAGCCGGTTGTTGATCACCAACGATGGTTAAATCCTAAGATGAAACAAGTGGTAAGAAATGAAATACTAAAGCTTCTTCAGGCAGGTATAATTTATCCTGTTGCTGATAGTCAATGGGTAAGTCATGTCCATTGTGTCCCTAAGAAGGGAGGTATTACTGTTGTTTCTAATGATAAAGATGAATTGATCCCACAAAGAATTGTTACATGTTATAGAATGGTAATTGACTTCCGCAAATTAAATAAAGCTACTAGAAAGGATCATTACCCTTTACCTTTTAATTGATCAAATGCTAGAAAGATTATCCAAACATACACATTTTTGCTTTCTAGACGGTTATTCTGGTTTCTCTCAAATACCTGTGTCAAAACAGGATCAGGAAAACACCACTTTTACTTGCCCTTTTGGTACCTTTTCTTATAGACGTATGCCTTTTGGTTTATGTAATGCACCTGCTACCTTTAAAAGATGTATGACTGCTATATTCTCTGACTTTTGTGAAAAGATTGTTGTGGTTTTCATGGATGATTTCTCTGTGTATGGAACTTATTTCTATGATTTCTTAAGCAACCTTGATTGAGTTTTGCAGAGATGTGAAGAAACTAATCTTGTCTTGAATTGGGAGAAGTGCCACTTTATGGTTAATGAAAGTATTGTCTTGGGGCATAAAGTTTCTAAAAGAGGTATCAAAGTTGATAAAGCTAAAGTTGATGCTATTGAAAAGATGTCGTGTCCTAAGGACATTAAAGGTATAAGAAGTTTCCTTGGTCATGTCGGTTTTTATAGGAGGTTCATTAAAGACTTCTCAAAAATTTCTAGGCCTCTGACTAATCTCTTACAAAAAGATGTTCCTTTTGTCTTTGATGATGATTGTGTAGATGCATTTGAAATACTTAAGAAAGCCTTGATTTCTGCACCTATTGTTCAGCCACCTGGCTGGAATTTACCCTTTGAAATTATGTGTGATGCTAGTGATTATGTTGTAGGTGCTGTTCTAGGACAAAGAGCTGATAAGAAATTAAATGTTATCCAATATGCCAGTAAAACTCTAGACAGTGCCCAGAGAAATTATGCTACTACTGAAAAAGAATTTTTAGCAGTTGTATTTGGTTGTGATAAGTTCAGACCATATATTGTTGATTCTGAAGTAACTGTTCACACTGATCATGCTGCTATTAAATATCTTATGGAAAATAAAGATGCTAAACCTAGACTTATTAGATGGGTTCTCTTGCTACAAGAATTTGATTTTCATATTATTGATAGAAAGGGAGCTGAGAACCCCGTTGCAGACAACTTGTCTAGGTTAGAGAATGTTATTGATGACCCACTACCTATAGATGATAGCTTTCCTGATGAACAATTAGTTGTCATCAATGCTTCTTGTACTGCTCCATGGTATGCTGATTATGCTAATTACATTGTTGCTAAATTTATACCACCTAGTTTCACATACCAGCAAAAGAAAAAGTTTTTCTATGATTAAAGACATTACTTCTAGGATGACCCACACCTTTATAAAGGAGTAGATGTAGTTACTAGACGTTGTGTACCTGAGCATGAATAGGAACAGATCCTACACAAGTGTCACTTCAAGGCTTATGGAGGGCACCATGCTGGAGATAGAACTGCACATAAGGTATTGCAATCCGATTTTATTGGCCTACTCTTTTCAAGGATGTCCGTAAGTTTGTCTTGTCTTGTGATGAATGTCAAAGAATTGGTAATATTAGTAGACGTCAAGAAATGCCTATGAACTATTCACTTTTTATTGAACCATTTGATGTTTTTGATTATATGGGACTATTTCCTTCCTATAATGGGTATACACATATTTTAGTTGCTGTTGATTACGTTACTAAGTGAGTAGAAGCTATTCCAACTAGTAGTGCTGATCATAACACCTCTATTAAGATGCTTAAAGAAGTTATTTTTCTGAGGTTTGGAGTCCCTAGATACTTAATGACTGATGGTGGTTCACATTTTATTCATGGTGCTTTTCGTAAAATGCTTGCTAAGTATGATGTTAATCATAGAATTGCATCTCCATATCACCCACAGTCTAGTGGTCAAGTAGAACCGAGTAATAGAGAGCTTAAATTAATTTTGCAAAAGACTGTTAATAGGTCTAGAAAGAATTGGTCCAAGAAACTTGATGATGCATTATGGGCCGTTAGAACTGCATATAAAAATCCTATGGGTATGTCTCCATATAAAATGGTTTATGGAAAAGCATGTCACTTACCTCTCGAACTAGAACATAAGGCATATTGTGTCATTAAAGAGCTCAATTATGATTTCAAACTTGCCGGTGAGAATAGACTATTTGACATTAGCTCATTTGATGAGTGGAGAACCAAGGCCTATGAGAATGCCAAACTATTTAAACAAAAAGTTAAAAGATGGCATGATAAAAGGATACAAAAGCGTGAGTTTAATGTAGGTGATAATGTTCTATTATACAACTCTTGTTTAAGATTTTTTGCAGGGAAACTCCTCTCTAAATGGGAAGGTCCTTACATTATCGAGGAGGTCTATCGTTCCAGTGCCATAAAAATCAACAACTTCGAGGGCACAAATCCGGAGGTGGTGAACGGTCAAAGAATCAAACATTATATCTCAGGTAATCCTATAAATGTTGAAACGAATGTTAATAATACTGTAACCCCGGAGGAGTACATAAGGGACACTTTCCAGAACGTTTCAGACTCCGAAAGGGAATAGGTATGTGGTATGGTAAGTAAACCGACTCCAATACAGTCCTAATGGCAATTTCTCTCCGTTTTGGAAGATTTAAAAAAATAGGAAAATAAGAAGTAGTGCGGAAAGGACACGAGGCATCCACGAGGGTGGAGGGCGCACCCCCTACCTCGTGGGCACCTCGTGTGCCCTCCGTACTCCGTTTTCTTGCACGATACTTTTTTTGGTCAGTAAAAATTCATTATATAATCTCCCGAAAGTTTTAACCACCATACCACGCAAATATCTCCTGCTTTTGTTTTGAGCTATTTTTCTGACAGATCTAGATCACCATGACGTCTTCAAGCGCCCCAAGGACAAGTTTTTCGAGAAGGTCATCAATCCCTACCTCGTGGAGGTGCTGCAACACCCTCAAACCATTGAGATGCGTGAGGGGGTGCTGCACATCCGCGATGTTGAGGGACCAAGGAGGACCGGAAGCGTGGAGACAAGACTCGAAGCAATGGAGAAACAAGTTTTCAAGTGCCAGGGGATGGTGGAACATGGACTCGACGCCAACCACATGATGATCGCGGAGTTCACCAACAACCACAAGTTGGATGCCAAGAACATTGGGGAGACCTTCTTCAAGCTTCATGAGAAAATCGAGCACCTCCAAGCCCAGATATATGACCTGCAAAACCAAAACTGTGAGTATGAATATAGATTCAAAAGGATGAGTTTGGCTGCAGATTTGAGCATCCCGGAGGCTCGATCATCCTTCTATGATGGTGAGCCTATGCCTTGGAAGATGGACGACAAGCCTACATCATCACCACCATCTTCTTCACCACCAAAGGAGAACTGAGTATCAGGTATGGGCACTCCCCTTGGCAACTGCCAAGCTTGGGGGAGTGCCCCGGTATCGTATCACCATCACACTTCTATCTTTACCTTTTTCTTAGTTCGATCCTTTTGGTTAAATCTTGATCTGGTAGAATAAAGTTTAGTATGATCTAGCTTTGAGTTTTGTGTTGATCCTTATCCATGTAATCGAGTCCGGGAGCTACATATAATAAAGATTAGTCTTGAGTCTAGGGCTTGGTTATCCTGCTATGATCTTGAGGGAATGAAAAAAGGGGGGAGAGAATAAAAAGAAATAAAGAATTCATATCGATCTTATGGAAAGTAATGACTTCAAATATAAAAGAGTGTGATGAATAAAAGTTGTTGAGAGTTGACAAACATAGTTTTCGTCATCATTGCAATTAATAGGAAGTAATAAAGAAAGAGAGGTTTTCACATATAAATATACTATCTTGGACATCTTTTATGATTGTGAGCACTCATTAAAATATGACATGCTAAAAAGTTGATGTTGGACAAGGAAGACAATGTAATGGGTTATGTTTTCTTATATCCGAAATAAATTATATTGTCATGGATCATCCAACATGTTGAGCTTGCCTTTCCCCCTCATGCTAGCCAAATTCTTTGCACCAAGTAGAGATACTACTTGTGCTTCCAAATATCCTTAAACACAGTTTCGCCATGAGAGTCCACCATATCTACCTATGGATTGAATAAGATCCTTCAAGTAAGTTGTCATTGTTGCAAGCAATAAAAATTGCTCTCTAAATATGTATGATCTATTAGTGTGGAGAAAATAAGCTTTATACGAGCTTGTGATATGGAAGAAATAAAAGTGACAAATTGCATAATAAAGGTCCCTATCACAAGTGGCAATATAAAGTGATGTTCTTTTGCATTAAGATCTTGTGCATCCAACCATAAAAGCACATGACAACCTCTGCTTCCCTCTACGAAGGGCCTATCTTTTATTTTTGTCTTATACCTTATACAAAAGTCATGGTGATCTTCACCTTTCCTTTTTACATTTTATCCTTTGGCAAGCGCTATGTGTTGTAAAGGTACTGATATATATAGCTAATTGGATGTGGGTTTTCATAAAGCATTATTGTTGACATTACCCTTGAGGTAAAAGGTTGGGAGGCAAAACCATAAGCCCTTATCTTTCTCTGTGTCCAATTAAAACTTCATACCCATAAGTATTGCGTGAGTGTTAGCAATTGTGAAAGACTAAATGATAGTTGAGTATGTGGACTTGCTGAAAAGCTCTTATATTGACTCTTTCCAATGTTATGATAAATTGCAATTGCCTCAATGACCGAGATTATAGTTTGCTAGTTTCCAATAAAGTTTCTGATTCATACTTTACGTTGTGAATAAGATTGTTACTTTAGCATAAGAAATCATATGACTATATATATATATATCGACACCTCTATCTTTAAACATGTGGACATATTTTTTGATATCGGCTTCCACTTGAGGACAAGTGAGGTCTAAGCTTGGGGGAGTTGATACGTCCATTTTGCATCATGCTTTTATATCTATATTTATTGCATTATGGGCTGTTATTACACATTATGTCACAATACTTGTGCCTTTTCTCTCTTGTTTTACAAGGTTTACATGAAGAGGGAGAATGCCGGCATCTGGAATTCTGGGTTGGAAAGGGAGCAAATATTAGAGACCTATTCTGCACAACTCCAAAAGTCCCGAAACTCCACGGAAGTCATTTTTATAATATATTAAAAATATTGGGCGAAGAAAGCACCAGAGCGGAGCCAGCCACCGTCCACGAGGGTGGGGGCGCGCCCTACCCCTTGGGCATGCGCCCCTGCCTCGTGGGCCACATGGCAGGCCTTTGATGCCCATCTTGTGGTATAAGGTGTCTTTCGCCGTGGAAAAAATAAGAGGGAAGCTTTCGGGACGAAGCGCCACCATCTCGAGGCAAAACCTTGGTAGAACCAATCTAGGGCTCCGGCGGAGCTGTTCTGCCGGGGAAACATCCCTCCAGGAGGGGGAAATCGTCACCATTGTCATCACCATTGATCCTCTCATCGGGAGGGGGTCAATCTCCAACATATTCACCAACACCATGTCCTCTCAAACCCTAGTTCATCTCTTGTATCTGATCTTTGTCTCAAAACCACAAATTGGTACAAATACCCCTCTGATTATGAACGTGAATATGATTTGTGAGTAGTTACGTTTGTTCCCGAGGACATGGGAGAAGTCTTGCTATAAGTAGTCATGTGAATTTGGTATTCGTTCGATATTTTGATGAGATGTATGTTGTATTTCCTCTAGTGGTGTTATGTGAATGTCGACTACATGACACTTCACCATTGTTTGGGCCTAGGGGGAGGCATTGGGAAGTAATAAGTAGATGATGGGTTGCTAGAGTGACATAAGCTTAAACCCTAGTTTACGCGTTTCTTCGTAAGGGGCTGATTTGGATCCATATGTTTCATGCTATGGTTAGGTTTTCCTTAATTGTTCTTTTGTAGTTGCGGATGCTTGCGAGGGGGGTTAATCATAAGTGGGATGCTTGTCCAAGGAAGGGCAGTACCCAAGCACCGGTCCACCCACATATCAAATTATCAAAGTAACAAACACGAATCATATGAGCATGATGAAACAAGCTTGACGATAATTCCCATGTGTCCTTGGGAGCGCTTTCCTTTATATAAGAGTTTGTCCAGGCTGTCCTTTGCTACAAAAAGGATTGGGCCACCATGCTGCACCTTGTTTACTTTTGTTACTTGTTACCTATTATGAATTACCTTATCACAAAACTATCTGTTACCAATAATTTCAGTGCTTGCAGAGAATACCTTACTGAAAACTGCTTGTCATTTCCTTCTGCTCCTCGTTGGGTTCGACACTCTTACTTATCGAAAGGACTACGATAGATCCCCTATACTTATGAGGCATCACGCCTGTCATCACTGCTGACGCCTGCAAGCGGTGACCTGACGGAGCACCACTGTAGCGGACTCGACCCGGCCACTCCCTGACGATCGACAAGACGGCAAATAGTGCCCCTACACCCGGCGGGTCCCACGCCCGAAGAACCTGGCGAGCCCTGTCACCTGGCGGGTCCTAGCACAGGATTCTCGGATGATGACAACCCGGCCTGACAGCCTGGTAATATTACCATTGTACCCCTGGGGGTTGACCTATAAAATCCCCTCGGAAGCCTCCATGCACGGGGGTGAAGAGATCCGATCAGTAGAACACACACACACACACACACAGAGAGAGGGAGCAGCCTAAGCCTTGGCATGCCTTCCTTCCTCCCCGATACATCTCAAGGGAGCAACTCTGTACTATCACACATAAACCACACTCGGCAGGACTAGGGGTATTATCTCTCCGGTGAGCCCCGAACCTGGGTATGTCTTGCGTCCCATGCTCGCTCATGCAGACCTCGCCTCTGGAGCCCACTAGTGCCCTCGAGCCTCCTCCTCTCTTTAGCCATCCCTTGGCATCTGCCGTGCGCTCACCACGACACCAGTTGTGAAATAAAAAATGAATTTACTTTATGTTGTCAAATAATAAATTCCTTGGAACGTGTTGGTATGGAGGGCAACCGTGGATACGGCTAGCCATGGAAAGTGAAAGTATGGTTGAAAAGGGATAAACTTTATTTTCTGTTTGGGAACCGCCTATGATATATATAAGCATGGAAAGTGTTGGGAACTCTAAGTTGTTTTCGTTGTTGGGAAGGACACCCCCCCCAAAATGTTTTTATCTCTAAGTTTTTTGCTTTGAGCTCTGGCACCTCTACAAATCCCTACTTCCCTCTGCGAAGGGCCTTTCTTTTACTTTATGAAAATTTTTATTTTTGAATTTGAGTCTCCATCTTCTCTTATAAAAGCACCAACCAGGAGGCAATATGATCATGCTTGAGCATTGGGTGTAGTTAATATGCGAGTGTGTTTCATGAATGGGTCAATGATTGAGCATAATGGGCTAGGGATAACTTATTTTAGCGTTGATATTTTGAAAGACATGGTTGCTTGTTGATATGCTTGAGTATTTAAATTATCATGTAAAAACTATACTATTGCTTTGAACAATATAAAAGTCCAAATGTCCATGCTATAAGGAAAAGAATATGATATGACAAGATAGGCAGCATTCCACATATTTTTTTGTTTTTATCAGTTACCTACTCAAGGACGAGTAGGAATTAAGCTTGGGGATGCTGATACGTCTCCAACGTATCTATAATTTTTTATTCTTCCATGCTGTTATATTATCAATCTTGGATGTTTATAATCATTTTATAGTCATTTTATATCATTTTTTGGTACTAACCTATTGACGTAGTGCCAAGTGTCGGTTGCTGTTTTTTCCATGTTTTTTACATCGCAGAAAATCAATACCAAACGGAGTCCAAATGCCCCGAACTTTACCGAGATTTTTTATGGACCAGAAGACACATAATGGGCCCTAGCTACGCCTGGGGGTGCTCCGAGGAGAGCACAACCCACCAGGGTGCGCCAGGAGGCCCAGGCGCCCCCTGGTGGGTTGTGCCCACCTCAGGTGCCCCCCCCGGACTGCATCATTGCTCTATAAATACCCCAATATTCCCAAAACCCTAGGGGAGTCAACGAAATATTCATCCAGCCGTCGCAGAGTCTAGAACTACCAGATCCAATCTAGACACCATCTCGGATGGGGTTCACCACCTCCATTGGTGCCTCTCCGATGATGCGTGAGTAGTTCTTTGTAGACCTCCTGGTCCGTAGTTAGTATCTAGATGGCTTCCTCTCTCTCTCTCTCTCTGAATTCTCAATACAATGGTCTCTTGGAGATCCATATGATGTAACTCTTTTGCGGTGTGTTTGTTGGGATCAATGAACCTTGAGTTTATGGTCAGATCTATCTTCTTATAACCATGAAAGTATTTGAGTTTCTTTGATCTATTTTATGCATGATCTCTTATAGGCTCGTATTTCTTCTCCGATATTTGGGTTTTGTTTGGCCAACTTGATCTATTTACGTTGCAATGGGAAGAGGTGCTTTGTAGTGGGTTCGATCTTACGGTGCTTGATCACAGTGAAAGAAGGGGAACCGACACGTATGTATCGTTGCTACTAAGGATAAAACAATGGGGTCTGTCTCTACATAGATAGATCTTGTCTACATCATGTCATCGTTCTTATTGCATAACTCTGTTTCTCCATGAACTTAATACACTAGATGCATGCTGGATAGTGGTTGATGTGTGGAGTAATAGTAGTAGATGCATGAAGGAATCGGTCTACTAATCTTGGACATGATGCCTATGTAATGATCATTGCCTGGATATCGTCACGAGTATTTGAAGTTCTATCAATTGCCCAACAGTATTTTTTTCACCCATTGTTTGCTATTTTTCTCGAGAGAACCCACTAGCGAAACCTACGCCCCCTGGTCTCTTTATCATATTATTTAATTTTGCGATCTATTTTCCTTTGCTTTTATTTTCAGATCTATTAAACTAAAATACAAAAATACCTTGCTGCAATTTATTTTATTTGGCGTTCGATCTATCAATCTACTATAATTTATCTCACGTCCGTTTGCCTATCTTGAGACGCCGTACCCGGAAGGGATTGACAACCCCTTTAACACGTCGAGTTGTGAGGATTTGTTATCTGTGTACAGGTGTTGTTTACGTTGTGTTGCTTGGTTCTCCTACTAGTTAGATAACCTTGGTTTCACATCTGAGGGAAATACCTACTGCTGTTGTGCTGCATCATCCCTTCCTCTTTGGGGAAATACCGACGTAGCTTCAAGCCGCATCACGTAACAGACCTATTGTTGTACCATGCCATGAGTTTGGCAAAGGGGTACGATAGTGATCCAGGAGTGGATCACTGGACAACGGTCAAAGTTATCCTTGAAAGAGTTCGTCATAAAGAGTAGGTCATATTTCTCAGTTATGGAGGTGATAAAGAGTTCGTCGTAAAGAGTTACGTTGATGCAAGCTTTTACACCGATCCGGATGACTCTGAGTCTCAATCTAGATACATATTGAAAGTCGGAGAAATTAGCTAGAGTAGCTCCATGCAGAGCATTGTAGACATAGAAGATTTGAAAAATACATATGGCTCTGAATGTGGCAGGCCCGTTGATTAAACTTCTCTCACAAGCAAAACATGATCACACCTTAGTACTCTTTGGGTGTTAATCACATAGCGATGTGAACTATATTATTGACTCTATTAAACCCTTTGGGTGTTAGTCACATGGTGATTTGAACCAATCACATAAAGATGTGAACTATTGGTATTAAATCACATGACAATGTGAAGTAGATTATTGACTCTAGTGCAAGTGGGAGACTGAAGGAAATATGCCCTAGAGGCAATAATAAAGTTGTTATTTATATTTCCTCATATCATGATAAATGTTTATTATTCATGCTAGAATTGTATTGACCGGAAACTTGATACAAGCGTGGATACATAGACAAAACACAGTGTCCCTAGTAAGCCTCTACTAGACTAGCTCGTTAATCAAAGATGGTTAAGTTTCCTAACCATAGACATGTGTTGTCATTTGATGAACATGATCACATAATTAGGAGAATGATGTGATGGACAAGACCCATCCGTTAGCTTAGCATATTGATCGTTCAGTTTTATTGCTATTGCTTTCTTCATGTCAAATACATATTCCTTCGACTATGAGATTATGCAACCCGGATACCAGAGGAATACCTTGTGTTCTATCAAATGTCACAACATAACTAGGTGATTATAAAGATGCTCTACAGGTGTCTCCAAAGGTGTTTGCTGGGTTGGCATAGATCAAGATTAGGATTTGTCACTCCGAGTATCAGAGAGGTATCTCTAGGCCCTCTCGGTAATGCACATCACTATAAGCCTTGCAAGCAATGTGACTAATAAGTTAGTTGTGGGATGATGCATTACAGAACGAGTAAAGAGACTTGCCGGTAACGAGACTGAATTAGGTATGATGTTACCGACGATGGAATCTAGGGCAAGTAACATACCGATGACAAAGGGAATAACGTATGTTGTTATTGCAGTTTGACCGATAAAGATCTTCGTGGAATATGTAGGAGCCAATATGAGCATCCAAGTTACGTTATTGGTTATTGGTCGGAGATGTGTCTCGGTCATGTCTACATAGTTCTCGAACCCGTATGGTCCGCACGCTTAACATTTGATGACGATTTGAATTATGAGTTATGTGTTTTGGAGACCCAAGTTTGTTCGGAGTCCCGGATGAGATCATGGACATGAAGAGGAGTATCGAAATGGTCAAGAGGAAAAGATTCATATATTGGAAGGTAGTATGCGGACATCGGAATGGTTTCGAGTGATTCGATTATTTTACGGGAGTATCGAGGGGTTACCGGAACCCCCTAGGGAAATTAATGGGCCTACATGGGCCTTAGTGGAGAGAGAGGAGGGCCGCATGGGGTGGCCTCCCCCCCATGGCAGTACGAATTGGACTAGGGGAGGGGGTGGCGCCCCCCTTTCCCTCTCCCTCTCCCTCTCCTTCCTTTTCCCCTCCGATAAGAAAGGAAAAGGGGGGGCGAATCCTACTAGGAGTGGAGTCCTAGTAGGACTCCCCCCATGGCGCACGCCTCCTGGCCGGCCGTCTCCTCCTTCCCTCCTTTATATACGGGGGCAGGAGGCACCCCATAGCACATAAATTGTTCTCTTAGCCGTGTGCGGTGCCCCCCTCCACAGTTTACTCCTCCGTTCATAGCGTCGTAGTGCTTAGGCGAAGCCCTGCGTGGATAACATCACCATCACCATCACCACGCCGTCGTGCTAACGGAACTCTCCCTCGACCCTCTGCTGGATCAAGAGTTCATCGAGCTGAACATGTGCTAAACTCAGAGGTGTCGTATGTTCGGTACTAGATCGGTTGGATCGTGAAGACAATCGACTACATCAACTACGTTAACCTAACACTTTCCGCTCTCGGTCTATGAGGGTATGTGGAAACAATCTCCCCTCTCATTGCTATGCATCTCCTAGATAGATCTTGTGTGATCGTAGGATTTTTTTTGAAATTGCATGCTACGTTCCCCAACAATACCTGCCTATTATGGCATTTCCATAGCCATTCCGAGATATATTGCCATGCAACTTCCACCATCCAGTTTCATTATGACACGCTCCATCATTATCATATTGCTTTGCATGATTATGTAGTTGGCATAGTATTTGTGGCAAGGCCACCGTTCATATTTTTATACATGTCACTCTTGATCGTTGCACATCTCGGTACACTGCTGGAGGCAATCATATAGAGTCATATTTTGTTCTAAGTATGGAGTTGTAATTCTTGACTCGTAAGCATATAAAAGTGTGATGATCATCATTATTAGAGCATTGTATCATGTGAGAAAAGGATGATGGAAGCTATGATTCCCTCACAAGTTGGGATGAGTCTCTGGACTTTATAAAAAAATAGAAGAGGCCAAAGAAGCCCACCAAAAAAATGAGAGAAAAGAGATAAGGGACAATGTTATGAGCCACACTTGTGCTTCAAAGTAGCACCATGATCTTCACGATAGAGAGTATCCTATGTTATCACTTACATATACTAGTGGAAATTTTTCATTATAGAACTTGGCTTGTATATTCCAATGATGGGCTTCCTCAAATTTCCCTAGGTCTTCATGAGAAAGCGAGTTGGATGCACACCCACTTAGTTTCTTTTTGAGCTTTCACACACTTATAGCTCTAGTGCATCTATTGCATGTCAATCCCTACTCACTCACATTGATATCTATTGATGGGCATCTCCATAGCGTGTTAATACGCCTAGTTGATGTGAGACATCTCCTTCTTTTTGCTCCACAACCACCATATTCTATTCCACCCATAGTGATATATCCATGGCTCACGCTCATGTATTGCGTGAAATTTGAAAAAGTTTGAGAACGTCAAAAGTACGAAAGAATTGCTTGGCTTGTTATCGGGGTTGTGCATGATTAAATACTTTGTGTGATGAAGATGGAGCATAGCCAGACTATATGATTTGGTAGAGATAACTTTCTCTGGCCATGTTATTTTGAGAAGACAAGATTGATTTATTAGTATGCTTGAAGTATTATTGTTTTTATGTCAATATTAAACTTTTGTTTTGAACCTTATGGATATGAACATTCGTGCCACAGTAAAGAAAAATTACATGGATAAATATGTTAGGTAGCATTCCACATAAAAAATTCTGTTTTTATCATTTACCTGCTCGAGGACGAGCAGGAATTAAGCTTGGGGACACTTGATACGTCTCCAATGTATCTATAATTTTTTATTCTTCCATGCTATTATCTTATCTGTTTTGGATGTTTTATATGCATTTTTACGTTATTTTATATTATTTTTGGGACTAAGTTATTAACCTAGAGCCCAGTGTCGGTTTCTGTTTTTTCCTTGTTTTTGAGTTTTACAAAAAAGGAATATCAAATGAAGTCCAAATGGAATAAAACTTTATGAAGATTTTTCTTGGACCAGAAGACACGCGTAGGACTTGGAGACGAAGGCAGAAGAGTCCTGAGGGCTCTACAAGCCCTTTGGGCGCACCCTAGGGGGGGCCTGACTTTTGGGCGCCTCGAGACTCCCCCAACCCTAATTATTTGCCTATAAATTCCAAAATATTTGCAAACCAACAGAAGCATCCAGCAAAATACTTATCCACCGCCATAAGCCTCTGTTTCCGCGAGATCCCATCTTGGGGCCTTTTCTGGCATCCTGTTGGAGGGGACTCAATCACGTAGGGCTTCTACATCAACTCTATTGCCCTTTCAATGAAGCGTGAGTAGTTTACCACACACCTATGGGTCCATAGCTAGTAGCTAGATGGCTTCTTCTCTCTCTTTGATCTTCAATACAATGTTCTCCTCAATGTTCTTGGAGATCTATCCGATGTAATCTTGTTTTGAGGTGTGTTTGTCGAGATCGATGAATTGTGGATTTATGATCAGATAATCTATGAATATTATTTGAATCTTCTCTGATTTCTTATATGCATGATTTGATATCTTTGTATTTATCTTCGAATTATCGGTTTGGTTTGTCCAACTAGATTTGTTTTTCTTGCAATGGGAGAGGTGCTTAGTTTTGGGTTCAATTTTGTGGTGTCCTCACCCACTGACAAAGTAGGAGTAGCGAGGCACGTATTTGTATTGTTTCCATCAAGGGTAAAAAGATGGGGCTTTCATCATATTGCTTGAGTTTATCCCTCTACATCATGTCATCTTATTTAAGGCGTTACTCCGTTCTTTTGAACTTAATGCTCTAGATGCATGCTGGATAGCGGTCGATGTGTGGAGTAATAGTAGTAGATGCAGGTAGGAGTCGGTCTACTTGACACCGACGTGATACCTATATTCATAATCATTGGCTTGGATATCGTCATAACTTTGCTCTTCTCTATCAATTGCTCGACATTAATTTGTTCAACCACCGTATTATTTTCCTTCAAGAGAGAAGCCTATAGTGAAACCTATGGCCCCCGGGTCTATTTTCCATCATATATTTTCAGATCTATTAACCAAAAATAACAGATTTGTGCTCCTACGCCGACCTTTGAGACCGCCGGTGATACGTCTCGAACGTATCTATAATTTTTTATTATTCCATGCTATTATATTATCTGTTTTGGATATTTTATATCCATAAATATGCTATTTTATATTATTTTTGGGACTAACTTATTAACCTAGAGCCCAGTGTTAGTTTCAATTTTTTCTTATTTTTGAGTTTTACAGAAAAATAATATCAAACGGAGTCCAAACGGAATAAAACTTCTGCGATGATTTTTCTTGGACGAGAAGACACATGTAGGACTTGGAGATGAAGTCAGAGGAGTCCCGTGGAGCCAACAAGCCTCCAGTGCACGCCCTAGGGGGGCTGGCTTGTGGGCACGTCAGAGCTCTTCTAACCCTAATTCTTGGCCTATAAAATCCCAAACATTCCCAAACGACTAGAATCGTCCACCAAAATACGTTTCCACCGCCGTAACCTTCTGTTCCCGTGAGATCCCATCTTGGGGCATTTTCCGGCATCCTGCCGGAGGGGGATTCGATCACGGAGGGGATTTACATCAACCCTGCTGCCCCTCCGATGAAGCGTGAGTAGTTTATCACAAACCTACGTGTCCATAGCTAGTAGCTAGATGGCTTCTTCTCTCTCTTTGATTCTCAATACCATGTTCTCCTTGATGTTCTTGGAGATCTATCTGATGTAATCTTCTTTTGTAGTGTGTTTGTCGAGATTCATGAATTGTGGATTTATGATTAGCTTATCTAGGAATATTATTTGAATCTTCTCTGAATTCTTATATGCATGATTTGATATCTTTGTGTTTCTCTTCGAATTATCGGTTTGTTTGGCCAACTAGATTGGTTTTTCTTGCAATGGGAGACGTGCTTAGTTTTGGGTTCAATCTTGCGGTGTCCTCAACCAGTGACAAAGTAGGGGTAGCAATGCATGTATTTGTATTGTTGTCATAAGGGTAAAAAGATGGGGTTTTCATCTTATTGCTTGAGTTTTATCCCTCTAAATCAGGTCATCTTAATTAAGGCGTTACTCCATTGTTATGAACTTAATACTCTAGATGCATGCTGGATAGCGGTCGATGTGTGGAGTAATAGTAGTAGATGCATGCAGGAGTCGGTCTACTTGACACGGACGTGATGCCTATATTCATAATCATTGCCTTGGATATCGTCATAACTTTGCGCTTCTATATCAATTGCTTGACAGTAATTTCTTCACCCACCGTATTATTTGCCTTCAAGAGAGAAGCCTCTAGTGAAACCTATGGCCCCGGGTCTATTTTCCTTCATATATTTTCGGGTCTATATACCAAAAATTCCTTACTGCAATTTATTTACTTTTATGTTTTAGTAATCTTTTATATCTATCTCTATCAGTTCTCACCTTTGCAAGTGACCGTGAAGGGATTGACAACCCCTTTATCATGTTGGGTGCAAGTGTTTGATTGTTTGTGTAGGTGCATATATTGGGGACTTGCATGTTTCTCCTACTAGATTGATACCTTGGTTCTTAACTGAGGGAAATACTTATCTCTACTTTGTTGCATCACCCTTTCCTCTTCAAGGGAAAAACCAACACAAGCTCAAGAAGTAGCAGGAAGAATTTATGGCACCATTGTCGGGGAGATCTACATGAATCCTACCAAGTACCCATCATAAACTCTCATCTCTTGCATTACATTATTTTGCATTTGCCTATTGTTTCCTCTCCCGCACTTCTAAATTTTTTTCAGAAAAATACAAAAAGATTTGCCTTTTTATCCGCCCTTCTTCCATTCGTCTTTTCATTTTCTTTTTGTTTGCTCATGTGTTAGATTGCTTGCCTTGTCACGGTGTCTGAAGAAATATGAAATTATGTGAATTTTCCAATACTAATAATAATGATTTTATTAGTACTCCGATTGCTCCCGCCAATAGTGTGAAATCTTATGAAATTAATGCCGCTTTGCTGAATCTTGTTATGAAGGATCAATTTTCCGGCCTTCCTAGTGAAGATGCCACATCCCATCTGAATAATTTCGTTGAGTTGTGTGATATGCAAAAGAAGAAATATGTGGACAATGATATTGTTAAATTGAAGCTATTTCCGTTCTCACTACAAGATCGTGCTAAAACTTGGTTTTCATCTTTGCCTAAAAATAGTATTTATTCATGGAATAAGTGTAAAGATGCTTTTATTTCCAAGTATTTTCCTCCCGCTAAGATCATCTCCCTTAGGAATGATATTATGAATTTTAAGCAACTTGATCATGAACATGTTGTAGAATCTTGGGAGAGGGTGAAATTGATGGTACGAATTTGCCCTACTCATGGTTTAAATTTGTGGATGATCATACAAATTTTTTATGCCGGATTGAATTTTGCTTCTAGAAATCTTTTAGATTCGGACACAGGGGTACTTTTATGGAAATTACATTAGGATAAGCTAATAAACTCCTAGATAATATTATGGCTAATTATTCTTAGTGGCATACCGAAAGATCTTCTACTAGTAAAAAGTTGCATCCTTTGAAGAGATTAATGTTTTGAGGGGAAATATGAATGAACTTATGAAATTGTTTGCTAGTAAGAGTGCTCCTATTGATCCCAATGAATAATGCATCTAAGGATGTGAATTTTGTTGGTAGGAACAATTTTGGTAATAACGCATATAGAGGTAATTTCAATCCTATGTCGTTTCCTAGTAATTCCTAAAATAATTATGGTAATTCCTACAACAATTCTTATGGAAATTATAATAAAATTCCCTATGATCTTGAGAACAATATTAAAGAATTTATTAGTTCTCAAAAGAATTTCAATGCTTTGGTTGAAGAAAAAAATCTTAAGATTGATGATTTGGCCAGGAACGTGGATATAATATCTCTTGAGATTGATTCTTTGAAAATTAATGATAATAATGAATCTCTGAAAGCTATGAGAATTTCTATTGACGAGTTCAAAGAAAGAACCACTAAGGTGTGTGCTAAGCGAGATTTGTTTGTAAAAGCATGTTCTTCTAGTTTTGTGAAAATAATGCTGAAGATCTTAAAGTGATTGATGTGACTCCTATTGAATCTTTGTTTTCTAATATAAATCTTGATAAACATGGGACTGGAGATGAGTCAACTTTAGTTAAAAGGCATCCCAATGATTTGGAGTTTATAGATCTTGATGCAAAAATTGATAAAAGTGGCATTGAAGAGGTCAAAACTTCAAGTAGCGATGAACCCGCTCTTTTGGATTTGAAGGATTTTAATTATGATAATTGTTCTTTGATAGATTGTATTTCCTTGTTGCAATCCATGTTAAATTCTCCTGATGCTTATAATCAAAATAAAGCTTTTACTAAACATATTGTTGATGCTATGATGAAATCTTTTGAAGAAAAGCTCGAATTGGAAGTTTCTAATCCTAGAAAACTTTATGATGAGTGGGAACCTACTATTAAGATTAAATATTATGAGTGCCATGCTTTGTGTGATTTGGATTCTAGCGTTTCCACGATTCCAAAAACTTTATGTGATGTGTTAGATTTCCATGAAATTGATGATTGTTCTTTAAATTTGCATCTAGCGGATTCCGCTATAAAGAAACCTATGGGAAGAATTAATGATGTTCTTATTGTTGAAAATAGGAATTATGTGCCCGTAGATTTCATTGTTCTTGATATAGATTGCAATCCTACATGTCCTATTATTCTCGGTAAACCTTTCCTTAGAATGATTGGTGAAATTATTGATATGAAAGAAGGAAACATTTGATTTCAATTCCCGTGAAGAAATGGCATGGAAAAATTTCCTAGAAAGAAAATTAAGTTGTTGTCGGAGTAATGGGCCATGGATAGCCTAATCCGAGTCCCTGAGCATTTCAAGACATTGGGCCAGCTGCGCCCAACGAGCGTCAAGGACGAAGCGCCGCCTTTTGGTGGCCGGCTGGCTCAAAGCGGCCGGCTGCCAGAGAACCGCTAAGTATCGGCAGACGGCCCCAAGACAAGCCGACTCCCAGCAGGCGGCCTCCAGAGAGGCCGGCTCCTAGCAGGCGGCCCACGGCGCCCTCAAAGTCTGCGCCCCCATAAAAAAGACAGGACATGGTGTGGCTACAGTATAGCCCATCACCCCCGTATCCATGGCAGGGCGCGGCCACAGTGTCCCGTACCGGCCGAGATCTCTGGACGGCGCGGCACTGTTGCCATCTCACCCTCGACGTCACCCCTGTCAGGCGGACCCATGTTCCCACAAACCTCTGCACTTGGAGGCCCAACAACGTCTACAAGAAGAAGGTTGTGTAGTAGACATCAAGCTCTTTTCTGGCGCCGTTGCCAGGGAAGTTAGCGCTTGAAGGTATATCTTTAGATCTTTCAATCGAGTATTTTAGTTTCTTGTTTTATCACTATTTTAGTTTATAAAAGAAAACTATAAAAAATGGAATTAAGTTTGTCTCATACACTTCACCTTTTTAATATCTTTCGTGAGTATGATGGAAAGGATAATTGTGCTGAAGTGCTAGAAGAAGAAATCTATAAAATGTTTGGCACTAAATATTTGAATGATGAGCATGATTGCAATGTTGTTAGTATGAATTCCTTGAATATCTATGATGCTAATGATATGCAAAGCCACAAGCTTGGGGAAGCTATGTTTGATGAAGATGATATTTTTTGTCCCCCAAGTTTTGATGATCAAATTTATTACGATGAAAGCATGCCTCCTATCTATTATGATTATTGTGATGACACGTATGCTTTAAAGAATAATGATATCCATGAAACTTGTCATCTTGATTTCAATTTTCAATCACATGATAGTTATTTTGTTGAGTTTGCTCCCACTATTATTCATGAGAAGAATTTTGCTTATGTCGAGAGTAGTAAATTTTGCATGCTTGTAGATCATGAAAAGAATGCTTTAGGTGCTGGTTATATTGTTGAATTCATTCATGATTCTACTGAAAATTATTATGAGGGAGGAACATATGCTTGTAGTACTTGCAATAATATCAAATTTCCTCTCTATGTGCTTAAAATTTTGAAGTTATGCTTGTTTTACCTTCCTATGCAAGTTGATTCTTGTTCCCACAAGTTGTTTGCTCACAAAATCCCTATGCATAGGAAGTGGGTTAGACTTAAATGTGCTAGTAATATTCTTCAAGATGCTCTCTTTATATTTCAATCCTTATCTTTTATGTGAGCATCATCGAAATCATCATGCCTAGCTAGGGGTGTTAAACGATAGCGCTTGTTGGGAGACAACCCTATTTTATTTTTGTTCCTTGATTTTTGTTCCTGTTTAGTAATAAATAATTCATCTAGCCTCTGTTTAGATGTGGTTTTATGATTTTAATTAGTGTTTGTGCCAAGTAGAACCGTTGGGAAGACTTGGGGAAAGTCTTGTTGATCATGCTGTCAAAAACAGAAACTTTAGCGCTCACGAGAATTGCTGCCATTTTTATTTGGAGAGTGATATTTAGTTAATTATTTCTGCAGATGATTAATAGGTAAATTCCTCAGGTCCATAAATTTATTTGAGAATTTTATGAGTTCCATAAGTATACTTTTGGTCCATATTACTACAGACAGTTCTGTTTTTGACAGATTCTGTTTTTCATGTGTTGTTTACTTATTTTGATGAATCCATGGCTAGTAAAATAGTTTATAAACCGTAGAGAAGTTGTAATACAGTAGGTTTGACACCAATATAAATAAAGAATGAGTTCATTACAGTACCTTGAAGTGGTGATTTATTTTCTTATACTAACGGAGCTTACGAGTTTTCTGTTAAGTTTTGTGTTGTGAAGTTTTCAAGTTTTGGGTAAGGATTCGATGGACTATGGAATAAGGAGTGGCAAGAGCCTAATCTTGGGGATTCCCAAGGCACCCCAAGGTAATATTCAAGGAAAACCAAGAGCCTAAGCTTGGGGATGCCCCGGAAGGCATCCCCTCGTTCGTCTTCGTTCATCGGTAACTTTACTTGGATCTATATTTTTATTCGCCACATGATATGTGTTTTGCTTGGAGCGTCAATTTATTTTGTTAGTATTTTCTTGCTTTTATTTATAACAATGTTTTTCATATTTTATTTCTATAAAAGTGGCATTAATAGTCCTTTATGCCTATGTTACAAGTACACATGTTGCTGTTTGAAAACAGAAAGTTTACCGCTGTTGCAATAATTCCCTAGAAAAGTCAGAATGTGATAAAATGTTGAAACCTTTTGCATATTAAGCTCTGATAAATTTAATACTGTGGGAATTTTCTTTCATAATTTTTGGATCTAGGGAAGTATGGATGTTGCAGTATTCTTACAGACTATCCTGTTTAGGCAGATTGCTGTTATGTTTGCATTGTTTGCATATGTTTGCTTCTTTAATGATTCTATTTGAGGATAGGACTATTAAATATGCAGAGGCATTTAGTATGCAATGTTGAATAATAATTTTAGTGATTTGCTACAGTAGATTATGATAAGGTTTTGGCAATGGTTTATACTAACTTATCTCACAAGTCCTTGTTGAGTTTTGTGTGGATGAAGCTTTTGAGATTTAGGGAGACGGTGATATGAGAGGAATTAAGGAGACACAAAAGCTCAAGCTTGGGGATGCCCAAGGCACCCCAAGACAATATTTCAATAAGTCTCAAGCGTCTAAGCTTGGGGATGCCCCGCTTGGCATCCCACCTTTCTTCTTCAACAAGTATCGGTTAGTTTCGGTTGATCCTAAGTTTTTGCTTCTTCACATGATGTTTTCCATCCTTAGAATGTCATTTTATTTTGCTTTGTTTGCTGTTTGAATAAAATACCAAGATCTTAAATTATTAAATGTTAGAGATTCTTCACATAGTTGCATAATTATTCGACTACTCATTGATCTTCACTTATATCTTTCGGAGTAGTTTGTTGTTTGCTCTAGTACTTCACTTATATCTTTTAGAGCATGGTGGTAGTTTTATTTTGAAGCAATAGATGAACTCGCATGCTTCACTTATATTATTTTGATAGTCTTAAATAGCATGGTAATTTGCTTAAAATCCTAATATGCTAGGTATTCAAGAATAATAAAATTCTCTTATGAGTGTGTTGAATACTAAGAGAAATTTGATACTTGATTATTGTTTTGAGATATGGAGGTAATAATATTAAAGTCGTGCTAGTTGAGTAGTTGTGAATTTGAGGAATGCTTGTGTTGAAGTTTGCAAGTCCCGTAGCATGCACGTATGGTAAACGTTATGTAACAAATTTGAAACATGAGGTGTTATTTGATTGTCCTCCTTATGAGTGGCGGTCGGTGATGAGTGATGGTCTTTTCCTACCAATCTATCCCCCTAGGAGCATGCGCGTAGTGCCGAGGTTTTGGATGACTTGCAGATTTTTGCAATAAGTATGTGAGTTCTTTATGACTAATGTTGAGTCCATGGATTATACACACTCTCACCCTTCCATCCTTGGTAGCCTCTTCGGTACCGTGCATTGCCCTTTCTCACATTGAGAGTTGGTGCAAACTTCGCCGGTGCATCCAAACCCCGTGATATGATATGCTCTGTCAGACATAAACCTCCTTATATCTTCCTCAAAACAGCCACCATACCTACCTATTATGGCATTTCCATAGCCATTCCGAGATATACTGCCATGCAACTTCCCACCATTCCGTTCATCATGACACATTCATCATTGTCATATTGCTTTGCATGATCATGTAGTTGACATCGTATTTGTGGAAAAGCCACCGTTCATAATTTTTCATAGATGTCACACTTGATTCATCGCAATTCCGGTACACCGCCGAAGGCATTCACATAGAGTCATACTTTGTTCTAGTATCAAGTTGTAATCATTGAGTTGTAAATAAATAGAAGTGTGATGATCATCATTAATAGAGCATTGTCCCAAATAAAAAAAGGGGGGACAAATAAAAAAAGAAGAAAGGCTAAAAAAAGAAGAAAGGCCAAATAAAAAAAGAAAGGCCAAATAATAAAAAGGGGCAATGCTACTATCCTTTTTCCACACATGTGCTTCAAAAGTAGCACCATGTTCTTCATATAGCGAGTCTCATATATTGTGCTTCAAAGTAGCACCATGTTCTTCATATAGAGAGCCTCTTGAGTTATCACTTTCATATACTAGTGGGAATTTTCATTATAGAACTTGGCTTGTATATTCCAACAATGGGCCTCCTCAAGTGCCCTAGGTCTTCGTGAGCAAGCAAGTTGGATGCACACCCACTAGTTTCTTTTGTTGAGCTTTCATACATTTATAGCTCTAGTGCATCCGTTGCATGGCAATCCCTACTCCTCGCATTAACATCAATCGATGGGCATCTCCATAGCCCATTGATTAGCCTCGTTGATGTGAGACTTTCTCCTTTTTGTCTTCTCAACATAACCCCCTCATTATATTCTATTCCACCCATGGTGTTATATCCATGGCTCACGCTCATGTATTGCGTGAAAGTTTATGAGTCTGAGATTACTAAAGTATGAAAGAATTGCTTGGCTTGTCATCGGGGTTGTGCATGATGAGAGCATTCTTGTGTGACGAAAATGGAGCATGACTAAACTATATGATTTTGTAGGGATGAACTTTCTTTGGCCATGTTATTTTGAGAAGACATAATTGCTTAGTTAGTATGCTTGAAGTATTATTATTTTTATGTCAATATGAACTTTTGTCTTGAATCTTTCGGATCTGAATATTCATATCACAAGTAAGAAGAATTACATTGAAATTATGCCAACTAGCATTCCACATCAAAAATTATCCTTTTTATCATTTACCTACTCGAGGACGAGCAGGAATTAAGCTTGGGGATGCTTGATACGTCTCCAACGTATCTATAATTTTTGATTGCTCCATGCTATATTATCTACTGTTGTAGGCAATATTGGGCTTTATTATCCACTTTTATATTATTATTGGGACTAACCTATTAACCGGAGGCCCAGCCCAGATTTGCTGTTTTATGCCTATTTCACTGTTATGAAGAAAAGGAATATCAGACGGAGTCGAAACGGAACGAAATCAACTGGAGAAGTTATTTTTGGAAGGAAACACACCTGATGGACATGGACCCCACGTCTGAGGATACGGGAGCTGCCCACGAGGGTGGGGGCGCGCCCCCCTGCCTCGTGGGGCCCCCGTGGCTCCTCCGACGTCCTCCATGCACCCATATATATCCACGTACCTAAAACTTCCAGAACGCAACATAGATCGGGAGTTCCGCTGCCAGAAGCCTCCATAGCCACCAAAAGTCAATTGGGACCCTGTTTCGGCACCCTGCCGGAGGGGGGAACCCTCACCGGTGGCCATCTTCATCATCCCGGTGCTCTCCATGACGAGGAGGGAGTAGTTCTCCCTCGGGGCTGAGGGTATGTACCAGTAGCTATGTGTTTGATCTCTCTCTCTCTCGTGTTCTCTAGACGATACGATCTTGATGTATCGTGAGCTTTGCTATTATATTTGGATCCTATGATGTTTCTTCCCCCCTCTTCTCTCTTGTAATGAATCGAGTTTCCCCTTTGAAGTAATCTTATCGGATTGAGTCTTTAAAGACTTGAGAACACTTGATGTATGTCTTGCCGTGGATATCTGTGGTGACAATGGGATACCATGTGCCACTTGATGTATGTTAAGGTGACCACCTTGCGGGTTTCGTGACATTGGGAACCTATGCATAGGGGTTGGCACACGTTTTCATCATGATTCTCCGGTAGAACTTTGGGCCACTCTTTGAGGTCCTTTGTGTTGGTTGAATAGATGAATCTGAGATTGTGTGATGCATATTGTATAATCATACCCACGGATACTTGAGGTGACATTGGAGTATCTAGGTGACATTGTGGTTTTGGTTGATTTGTGTCTTAAGGTGTTATTCTAGTACAAACTCTAGGGCTGTTTGTGACACTTATAGGAATAGACCAACGGATTGATTGGAAAGAATAACTTTGAGGTCGTTTCGTACCCTACCATAATCTCTTCGTTCATTCTCCGCTATTAGTGACTTTTGAGTGACTCTTTGTTGCATGTTGAGGGATAGTTATGTGATTCAATTATGTTAGTATTGTTGAGGGAACTTACACTAGTGAAAGTATGAACCCTAGGCCTTATTTCCTATCACTGCAATACCGTTTACGCTCACTTTTATCACTTGCTACCTTGCTGTTTTTATTATTTCAGATTACAAATACCTTTATCTACTATCCATATACCACTTGTTTCACCATCTCTTCGCCGAACTAGTGCACCTATACAATTTACCATTGTAATGGGTGTGTTTGGGACACAAGAGACTCTATGTTATTTGGTTGCAGGGTTGCTTGAGAGAGACCATCTTCATCCTACGCCTCCTACGGATTGATAAACCTTAGGTCATCCACTCGAGGGAAATTTGCTACTGTCCTACAAACCTCTGCACTTGGAGGCCCAACAACGTCTATAAGAAGAAGGTTGTGTAGTAGACATCAACTGACAGCTGGGTCCTACACCCGGCCAGATTACTATTGTACCCCTGGTGGGTAGGCCTATATAAACCCCCCATGGCACCCATGTAAAGGGTTCCCAACCTGTTAGAACTAGACACACACATAGAAAGAGGAGAGAGCTAGCCCTTCTTTCTTCTACCTCTAGCATACAGCTCGAGGAGAACCATTGTACTCGCTAGTGCATTAGTGACCATGTGGAGACCCCGCAGAGCAGGACTAGGGGTGTTATCTCCTAGGAGAGCCCCAAACCTGGGTAAGATTCGTCGGTGTGCATGTCTTTGCCTCATCCTGTTTCCTAGCACCGACGACGTCCTACTAGCCCCCATCATGATTAGCCATCCTTTGGCATATGTCGCACCAAACCCCCGATATTTGGCGCTCACCATGGGGCTAGGTGCACCGTCGTCTGGAGATCTATTCTGGACGGGAACCCTCATCCTCCCTGCTAAGCGCAGCCAGCCAGGCACGCCGGATGGCGTTTGCGCCGACGCGTTGCATGGCGCAGAGGTCGCCTGCGCGGCGAGCTGCCTCGCTGACCTTGTTGGAGAGATCCGCCTCTCCGATGAGCCTGCATCCGATGTGGGCAACGACGGCCCCGAGAGCCGCCTCGTCAGTTTCCTCGACCAGCTCCACATCGCCGACGAGCCAGCTATCGACTTGGAGTCGGTCGACTCCGACACGGCGTCGCTCGACGCATTCCCTACCAACGTGGTGATCGTTGATGATCCTCTCCCCCATGCCGACAACGGCGGCAGCACCGTCACGGAGGTGCTCGTCATCATCCACGATGGAGTTTCCGGTGACGGTGCCCGAGACCCGCTCCAAGCAACACTGCAAGGCCTGTCTGCACACATCACAGAAGACGCCGACGCCGAGATGCTAGAAGCCCACCGCGTCCAGCTTGTCGAGAGCGCCAAGAAGCTAGCTAGCATGAGACACCTTTCGGAGGCTTATCCGGGCGAGATGGACCACGCCGTTGGCGGCACGTCGGCTCCTGGCGGGCCCAGCCGCATCGGTACGGTCCGACAGTGCGGCGCGGCCATTGGCAGCATGTTCAGGGCCGATCACCCCGTCTACGCCATGCCTATGGAGAACCTACGAGCTGCCCAAGCAGCATCAGATGAGCTGGACAACCTCGAAGGTGATGAGCATCGCCACATGATGGAGCGCGTCGAGCGACTTATCGATGCGGCTGCTGAGCAGCAAGAAACCAGCTACCGCGTCGAGGACCCCAATCGGTGGAACGACGACCCACCTCCCCACCAGGAGTATGGCGCGACCTCCCGGACACCAACTAATGGCAATCACGGACGACGAGACAAGGAGCCGGCTGCCAGCCGCAGCCGGACGCACATCACCATCGAGCGCGACCAAGACGGCCGCCCTCGTGCGCTGGAACGACCAGGCGGCTACCAACCTCCCCAACACAGAGAAAAGCGCGTGTCTCCACCGCATGTCGATCATCTGAGTCTTGGAGGCCGGTTTGGCCCCCGAGAAGGAATCGGAGAGAATGATGCCCGCCACCGGATCGATCTGCTCAACCGATCCCTGGCACTAGAAGAAGACGCTCTGGGCCTGCCTTGCTTCGGCCCCCACGTCAGAGATGAGCCCTTCCCCAAAGGGTTCACGCACCCAAGAGATACGCCCAAGTATACCGGATCCATGAAGCCGAAGGACTGGCTGGTCGACTACTCCACAGCCGTCAGCATTGCAAACGGCAACAAGCGTGTTGCCGTGAAGTACGTTCCACTCATGCTCCAGGGCACCGCCCGGACATGGTTGAACAGCCTGAAGCCCCATAGCATCAACAGCTAGGTAGATTTCACTGACGCCTTCATCCGCAACTTCACCAGCACGTACAAGTGGCCCCCCAAGCCTCGCCAGCTCTCCTTGTGCGTCCAAGGCCCCAACGAATCAACTCACGACTACCTCACACGTTGGGCCGAGCTACGCAACTCTTGCGAGGGCATGCACGAGGTGCAGGCCATCGAGTACTTCACAGCCGGGTGCAGAGAAGGCACTTTGCTCAAACACCGGCTCCTCTGTGACGAGCCGATGACCCTCGACGAGCTGCTGATCATAGCAGACAAATACGCCACGGCCGATTCCTCCATGAAGATAGAGATCCAAGTTGATGCATCTGGCAAGGTGGCTCCTCAAGCTCCTCGGACCCTGACTGGTTATACTAGTCGGCGCCTGTAGCAAAGTGACATCAAGCAAAAGGCCCCGATGTCGGCTTCCACCAGCCGGCAGGTGGCAGCAGTCGAAGACCGGCAGCCGGAAGGGCTGCCTCTTCCCAACCGCCAGAAAGGCGGCAAGCCTAACTGGTTGCCCGCCTTCTCCTACGAGTAGACTCTTGATGCTCCCTGCAAGTTGCACAGCGGCGCGAAACCGTCTAACCACACCACCCGGAAGTGTCATTAGCTCACACGAATCTCCAAGCGTGAAGGGCTGCAACCAACGTCGCCTGCTGGCCAGCCGCCTCCCGCTCCTCAGCACCCTGCGGCCCATCCAGCAGTCGACGCCGTTCAAGATCAATTCCCTAAAGAACATGGAGCATATGTTGTTTTCACCAGTGGGGCCGATGACAGGAGCAGCCGGCGCTGACAGTCTCGTGAGGTAAATGTCGTGGCCATTGAAGCTCCAGAGTTCATGCACTGGTCAGAGAGGCCAATCAGTTGGAGTCGGGCCGATCACCCGGAAGTAATGCCTTCCCCGGGCTCTTACGCTTTGGTGTTGGAGGCCACCTTTGCCATAGAGAGGCGAGCTACTCGTTTCTCCTGAATCTTGATAGATGGCGGCAGCAGCATCAACATCCTGTACCGTGCTACCATGGACAAGTTGAAGATCAAACCCAAGCATCTCCTACCCAGTCGGACTGTCTTCCACGGCATAGTTCCTGGCCTTTCTCACTCACCAATCGGCAAGATCCAGATAGATGTCCTCTTTGGGATAAAGACCATTTCTGCCGAGAGCCCATCTGGTTTGAGGTGGTCGACCTGGAAAGCCCGTACCATGCACTACTTGGCCGACCTGCTTTAGCCAAGTTCATGGCGGTGCCACATTATGCCTACCTCAAAATGAAGATGCCGAGTGCCAAGGGAGTCATTACAATCTCCAGAGATTATCAGAAGTCGTCCGACTGTGCGGCCGCTAGCAGCCGGCTGGCCGAGTCCCTTGTGATCGCTGCCGAGAAGCGGCTCCTTGACCGGGTTGTGGCCATGGCCGGCAAGCAGCCACACATGTCTCATGATCCCAAGGAGGCGGAAGCTGAAGGATCCTTCAAGCCGGCCAAGGAGACAAAGAAGACACCATTGGACCCAGAGCACCCGGAGAGGTACGCTGTCATAGGCGCAAACCTTGACAGCAAATAGGAAAGCGAGCTCGTCTATTTCCTCCGTGAGAATCGACACATCTTCGCATGGTTTCCCAGAGACATGCCGGGTGTCCCGACGGATTTTGCCGAGCACAAGCTACACGTCGGAGAAGATGCCAAGCTAGTCAAGCAACCCCTCCACCGACTGTCAAAGGAAAAGAGAAGAATCGTTGGGGAAGAGATCGCCCGTCTGTTGGCAGCCGGCTTCATCATGGAAGTTTTCTTCCCAGAATGGCTTGCCAACCCAGTCCTTGTACTGAAGAAGAATAACAAATGGCGAATGTGCATTGACTACACCAGCCTCAACAAGGCCTGCCCAAAGGATCCGTTTGCTCTGCTGCGGATAGACCAAGTGATAGACTCCACAGCCGGATGCGAGTTGTTGAGTTTTTTGGATGCCTACTCAGCATACAACCAGATCAAATTGAACCCGGCAGACCATTTGAAGACCGCATTCATCACACCATTTGGAGCCTTCTGCTACCTGACTATGACATTCGACCCGACTGGACCTAGCATCCATTGCCCATCCGCAGTTAAACGGCCAAGTTGAGCGAGCAAACGGCCTCATCCTTTCTGGCATCAAGCCCCGACTGGTCAAGCCTCTACAGCAGTCGGTCGGCTGTTGGATTGATGAGCTGCCGGCCATCCCCTGGAGCCTGCGCACAACTCCAAGGACGGACATTGAGTTTGACTCACCTCGCGTCACCATGTACACCGAGGCAGAAGCAAAAGAAGCGCGGTAAGACGGCGTCGATCTGCTGAAGGAGGGCCGGCTGTTAGCACTCAGCCGTTCCGCCATCTACTAGCAGAGTCTGCGCCGCTACTACAACCGGAAGGTCAAGCCAAAATCTTTCCCGGAGGGAGACCTTGTGCTCCGGATGATCCACCGAACAGCCGGCCAACACAAGCTCTCGGCACCTTGGGAAGGCCCATTCATCATTAGCAAAGTTTTGGGAAACGACTCCTACTACCTGATCGATGCTCAGAAGCCCAGAGCACGCAAGAGAGACGACTCCGGCAAAGAGATAGATCGGCCGTGGAATGCAAACCTCCTTCGAAGATTTTACAGTTGATGCAGTATGTACCACGCTATCTTTTGTATTAAGTACGAAGACTCCGGGTCCCCCGAGAAGAGCTCGGGGGCTACCCTCTTTTCTATATATGATAAATATTATGCCTATGAATGTGTTATTTCATTATTTCTGCCTGGCACCGGGTTCGACATGTCGACCCGGGGGCTCGCCGCCTTGTACGATGTGGTGCTTCCTGCAGTCAGACAAGTAGTGTGTTGGCACCTAAGCCTTCTCCTGCCAGAAGCCGCAGCTCGCACAAAGACTGTCCAGTGGGCAGGAGTTACAAGCAGGAAAGGGTGTCTGCATGAAATATGGCTAAGGACCCCAAGCATGCACATAGTTTAGGCCGGCTTCCCGCCTCATCGACCGGCTGTTGAAACAGCCGGCCCGCCAGTTTCTACTTAGCTTGTTAACGCTCTAGTCGGCTAAGTACTTGCCCTCCCGGAAGCAGCTAAGTACTTGACCAGCCAACAGTCCGCAGAGCGGCTGTTGCCTGGCAAGACTATAGCCAAGGGAGGGCGGCAAAGGAAAAAGTCCAAGGGGCTGAAAACAAGACAAGTCAAAACTCAGCAAAAGCACAACTTCTGAAAAAGCATATTTACATGTCAAAAGGACCTTGGCCAGCATTCAACAGAGTTTGAAATACACCCCGCGTGTGGAATTGCGCAAATTTAACAAAGTTTGTCAAGACTGATAAAACAGGGAAAATAAAGATAAGTCAGCGGCCTAGGGAGCTGTAGAGGGATCCGGCTAGGTGGCGGAGTCGGTGGCGCCGGTTGGTGGAGTGGACGGCTGGTCAGTCTCCGCTTGGTCGCCTCCAGCAGCAGTTGGCGCACTCGAGCGTGGCTCGTTGTTCGAGGCATGATCAAGCTGGGGCTGGCCGTCCGCTCCGACCTCTGGCGCTTCTTCTTTGCCTTCCTCGTCCTCCTCATCTTCTCCCTCGTCGTTGGAGTCGATCACCTCAGCCGAGTCTTCATCGTCCTCCAGGTTTAGTCCGAACCACTCTAGTGGCGCCTCGACTCCATCCTCAGCCAGCTCAGGAACGAAGATGCTGGTGTCGGTGTAGTCGGCGATCGCCACTGCCCGTCTGACAAGGTCGCGCTCCGCCGCCACCAGCTCCTCTTGGGTCTCCTGCCGAAATGTGGCCAACTAGGCTAGGTTTAGCCCAGGATACCATGCCTTGACGAACTCCAAGGCCCGACGCCCTCCATCCCGGGCTGAAGAGCCCTTCCAAGCCTCGAGTCGGACGGCCGCCACCTCCAACCAGTCGGTCGTCCAACAGGGAGTGCGCGGAGCCGGCACGTCTGGCCAAAGGGTGGAGATCTCCTGGGCCGCGGCACGCTGAAGGCGGCGTAGCATCCGTTGAGCCGGCCAAAGGCGGGCTTGGATGCTGAGAAGCTGCTCGCTAAGGGTCCAGGGAGCATCGGCAGCGATCTGCACGCCTTCTGCCCTCCGTTCCTCACGATAAGCCTCGATGGCCTCATTGGCGGCGTCGGAATGGCCAGGAAAGAAGCCCGCATAGACAGAAAGCAAAGAAGTCAGAAGTTGGAAGTCAGAAGCTAGAGGCCGGCTCGGTTGGCAGCCGGCAACCAAAAGAAAAAGAAAAAAAGACGAAAACTTACCATGAACCATGTCTTCAATCCTGCCGAAGCCGGATTTCAGCAGCGCCTCCTTGTCGGTCCAGGTGGAGCGTTCGGTCTCGAACTCGGCAAGGAGATTGGACTCCTTCACCTCCACCTCCTTCCAGGCCGTCCGGAGAAGGTCCGCCTGCTCCGCCAGTTACGTGGCCAGTCGGTCGCGCTCCTGGGCCAGCTCGTTGCACTCTGCCTCCTTGGCTCGCAACGCGGTGTTGGCTTCACCCAGCTGCTGCTGCAAGGCGGCATTGGCCTCTACAAGAGCGGAGAAAGAAAAAAAAGATGTCAATAACCAACAAAGGAGAAGTATAGTTGCCGGGGAGATTCGGCCCGACTGCTCAGCAGTCAGCCCGAATCTCGGGGACTACAGCCTGCGGGTGCGCTATCGCGCCCCCGTAGAGAAAGAAAATAGTGACTCACTCCGGCTTTCCGCCAAGTCGGCGGTCCGTCGGTCCAGATCTCAGATGTTGGAGTTGAAGGTGGCCACGCGAAGATTATGATAGTCCTGCAAAGAAGATAGAAGAAAAGTTAGCACTCGGAGCCCGCCAAGTAAAGTTCCGGGCCACCTGCTCAGCAGCCAGCCCGAAACTCAGGGGCTACATCCAGTGGGTGCGCTGGCGCGCCCCACAGAGAAGTACAAGAATCAAAGACAAAGAAGTCAGAAACATACCTGAATGGCCGCTCATGAATCCAGGAATGCCCTGTTGCACTGCTGAAGAGCGGTGGCCTCAGCTCAGAGTTTGGCCTGGACGTCCAGGATTGCTTGATTCAAAGCACCCGCCCCACCTCCACGCACCCATTCAGCAGGAGCGGTGCTGGTTGCTTCAACATCCGGGACTGACGAGCTCGCAGCGCCGGCTTCCAGCGATCGTGGCGCCGAAGTCGCCTTCACGCCTCGGCGGCGCGATGGTGTGCGGACCTCATTAGTCGGGACCGTCACCACCTCTTTCCTGGCTGGCGGTGCTGGCGGGGTGGCCGACTGCTTATCCTGCGATCTGTCAACCGGCGGCGGCGAAGGCACGGCTACCTCCGGCATGGAGACGTCGCTGGCTCCCCTCTCCATGACCGGTTGTTTATCGCCGGCTCCCCCAATCGGCGCCGTGAACTCCAGAGGCGGCGGCATAGAGTTCAGGGGGATGACGAACAACGGCGCTTGGAGGTACGCGGCTTCTTCGGCCCGCTTCTTTGTCGCGGCATCAGCCTCAGCCTCCGCCAGCTTCTTCAGCATGGCAGCCTCCGCCTTGTCCGCCTCCGCCTGCTCCATGCGGGCGGCTTCCCACTCCTCGCGCAGCTCCCGCGCGTTTCATTCCTATGCCTCCCGGAGGTCGGCTGCAAGATCGATTCATCGGGTGGTGGCAGAAGTCTCCCCCGACCCGATGACGGAGGCGGCGGCCGACTTCTCAAGAGAGAGCGGAGCCCTAAGTCATTGAAGTAAAGCAGAAAAACTCAGGTAGAATCAACAAAAGAGAAAAACACAAGGAAAGGGCACTTACCCCCACACCGTAGGAGGCGCTTTCGGAAGCTTCTAAAATTTGGTCGCTTTCGCGGCGGCCTCCTTCCGCTTGGTCATGGCGGTCGGGTTCTTGGGCTTCTTCGGCGCGTTGGCAAACAAGGCGGCGCCTTGTTTACGCTTGCGCGTGCCGCCTTGAGCAGCCGGCTCGGCGGAAGGGCCTGCGTCTGCCCTGCCGGTGCCTCGCGCATGGCACGGCTCGTCTTCATCGTCGTCGTCATCGGGCCAGGTCTCGATGCCACCCACGTCTTCGGAGGCGCCCGCTCAGTCGCCGCCGCCTATGGCGTCGTCCTCCAAGGCAGCCGCCCCAGAGTCGGAGTCGTCCACACCGCTCACTGCCCGGTCCGGCAGGTCGTCTCCACCTGGCCCTACGATGGCGGCCGTCGATGGAGACATGAAGATCTGTGTTCACAAGACCGACTATTCATGATGACAAGACCAAAACCAAAACAAATACTAAAAAGTAAAGAGTTGAAGAACTTACAGGAGGCAGCGGGTTGGCCCGGGAGTATAGCCGCATAAAAAACCGCCAAGACCCCTCCGACAACTAGAGGTCAGAGATCTCGTTCACCATTCGGGCGACTTCGGCAGTCGGCATGTCCATCGTGCATGTCCGGCTCGGGTCCCGGTGCCCGCTCATCCGACAGGTCAGATGAGGCCGGCCTTGGAGTGGGAGAACCTGATACGTCTCCGTCATATCTACTTTTCCAAACACTTCTGCCCTTGTTTTGGACTCTAACTTGCATGATTTGAATGGAACTAACCCAGACTGACGTTGTTTTCATCAGAATTACCATGGTGTTATTTATGTGCAGAAACAAAAGTTCTCGGAATGACCTGAAACTCCACGGAACGTCTATTTGGAAATAATAAAAAATCCTCTCAAAAGATGAAGACCAAAGGGGCCCACCACCTATCCACGAGGGTGGGGGGCACGCCTGCCCCCCTAGGGCACGCCCCCTACCTCGTGGGCCCCCTGGAGCTCCTCCGACCTCAACTCCAACTCTATATATTTGGTTTCGGGGAGAAAAAAAAGAGAGAAGGATTCATCGTGTTTTACGATACAGAGCCGCCGTCAAGCCCTAAAACCTCTCGGGAGTGCTGATCTGGAGTCTGTTCGGGGCTCCGAAGAGGGGAATCCGTCGCCATCGTCATCATCAACCATCCTCCATCACCAATTTCATGATGCTCACCGCCGTGCGTAAGTAATTCCATCTTAGGCTTGCTAGACAGTGATGGGTTGGATGAGATTTATCATGTAATCGAGTTAGTTTTATTAGGGTTTGATCCCTAGTATCCACTATGTTCTGAGATTGATGTTGCTATGACTTTGCTATGCTTAATGCTTGTCACTAGGTCCTGAGTGCCATGATTTCAGATCTGAACCTATTATGTTTTCATCAAGATATGAGAGTTCTTGATCCTATCTTGCAAGTCTATAGTCACCTATTATGTGTTATGATCCATTAACCCTGAAGTGACAATAATCGGGATACTTACCGGTGATGACCGTAGTTTGAGGAGTTCATGTATTCACTATGTGTTAATGCTTTGGTCCAGTACTCTATTAAAAGGAGGCCTCAATATCCCTTTGTTTCCGGTAGGACCCCGCTGCCACGGGAGGGTAAGACAAAACATGTCATGCAAGTTCTTTTCCATAAGCACGTATGACTATATTTGGAATACATGCCCACATTACATTGATGAATTGGAGCTAGTTCTGTGTCACCCTAGGTTATGACTGTTACATGATGAACCGCATCCGGCATAATTCTCTATCAATGATCCATTTCCTACGAGCTTTCCATATATTGTTCTTCGCTTATTTACTTTTCCGTTGCTATTGCTATCACCACTACAAAATACCAAAAACATTACTTTTTCTACTGTTACCTTTTGCTATTGTTACCACTACTATCATATTACTTTGCTACTAAACACTTTGCTGCAGATATTAAGTTTCCAGGTGTGGTTGAATTGACAACTCAGCTGCTAATACTTGAGAATATTCTTTTGCTCCCTTTGTGCCGAATCAATAAATTTGGGTTGAATACTCTTACCCTCGAAAACTGTTGCGATCCCCTATACTTGTGGGTTATCAGTCCGTGTCCTGGATTGCCGACAAGCCTGCGGCCCAATCTTTGAGATTATTTGGTAGCAGAAGGTGATTATGGTTCCGCACGATCGCCCGCATGTGATGGAGGGCGTAGTAGGCATCCTTATGACCGCCAGGCGGCTGCTTGACGTAGGGGAACGTCGTAGTGTGGGCGAACACGTGCTTGCCGTACCTACGAACTAGCCTGGTGAAGGTGCCTCCAGATCTGGCGTAGCCGGGGACAACATCATCAAGAACTTTCTTGATATTTGTGTAGTCTTTCTTCGACTGACGGTCCGAGTCGAAATACGTGGCCATGGAATATTTCGGGCTTAAGAGGATGAGTGTGCAATGTGTGTCACTGCACAAAACATGGAATGTTAGAAAAAAAGAACGATCAAAATCTAAGAAATCATATGTTACGGGGCGGTGAGGGGATGACTTACTCGGGAAAGTAAGGCACGAGGAAGTTATCCTTATCTGGGTTTGCCAAAATGACTCCTTCGAGGTAAGAACTCACGACTTGCCGGTCCCCAGCGCTGCCCAAGATCTTGGCGCACATGTAGAAGGGGTCGACTATCACGATGTCCGGGGTCTTGTCTCTAATGATCTGCATCTCCATACTCAGCGAAAATAGACGAACGATGGTATAGTGCAGCGGATGAAGGTTAAACATAGCGAAGATGTCATCAAACCACAGGACGATCGTACCCCCGATGGCGTTATCCACAAAGGCCTTGCCCTCTGGCACCTTGGCCACGAAAACCGGGTATGCCACATCATTCTCGGAGAGATGCCTCTTCTCCAAAGAAAGAACACTGTCATGTAGACTCCGCATAGCACCGGTTCCAGCATTGAGCAGATTAGTCGGTAACATCGGCCTACCCGCCACATGCACCCTCCTCGAGATATCCTTAGGTGAAGGTGGACCGTCCTGAGCACGGATCGTACTCGGTGCCGGCTGGCTGGCACCCTGGTTACTCTTTCTTTTCCGTTCCTTCTTCTTCTGCTGCAATGGGATCGAATTCTGCTCACAGACCGCCTTCTTGAGTGTGTTGGGGCTGATAATATTTGGCACCTCGGCTATTTGAGGCTCGATGAAGGCGGCAGCTGGAGGCGTCTCCTGAGAACTGAACACCAGACGACGCCTGTTGCAATTTGGTTTCTCCGCGGTACCAGCATGATCCCAGTTGTCTTTTCAGGGTTGGGTTCTTGAGAAGGAGGCCCGAAGAATTCGTCACCGTACCCATGTTCGGCAAAGTACTTATCAACGTTGGTAAATGTATGATGCGTCCGTCAATGCATTAGCAAAATCTAATCAAGCAATCAACTCTAATATTTTGATGGTGGGAACAATTGCACTTAAAATGCCATCACAAGATCCAGAGCCTGAAGAAATTAAGCCTAATTTTCGTACGCCAAGCTACATATTTTTTGGTGATATTCTGGTCCGAGTCACGTGATGTTGTGTTTACATGCAGATGATCAGCTGGCCGGATAATTAATTAGTGCAGTCCTTAGTTTAGGAAATCAATCGGTGTTAGGTAAAGGATAAACATGATTAGATGTTTCCTTGGCGTGATATACGGGGGAGTCCTAGTAGTAGTTGTGTTCGGTTTCGTAGCAAAGAAAATCTCGTTTGTTTTGTTCAAGTCAAAGTCGAGTCGGTTGTGCCTGCGTGCACTATATATACCAGGACGGCACGTCGTGTAAAAGGGTCAAGTTTTGCTTTCGCGTGAGTTCAATAAAAGTCAGAAAACGTCCCATGTCGGGGGACACCAAATATCGTGTTTGCCTTTGCTGATCCGTGACGGATTTTGTCGCTGCTACGCGTGGAGTTGATTCGTCTACTCGACGCCAGTTTTTGATATTACGGTCTTGGATATTTGCTCGACCGGAATTTCTTGTTACTGCTTCTAGTACCGTGAAAGTTCGGGCCAACGAACGACTTGCATCTAGTCGAGTCTTTATCAAGTGGTATTCAAAGCTAAGGTTGTTCACGGTACTGTGTTGATTAAGATGTCAACCTCGGTCAACAAGGGTGATGAGGTTGCCGCTCATTCTGAGGAAATAGTACGTCCAGTGTATGCGGATGATATTCCGCAAAATATTCAGGATGGTTTTGACCATACATGCAACTACATCAAGCAATGTCATGATGCGCTCGGCAAAAGGATAGATGTCCTGATCACTCGGTTTGATGGTTTGGCGGACATCATCAATATGCCGGCTACGAATTTTGCCCCACCACAGACTGCTCCAGTGGCTCCACTGCATTATGCACCACCTGCTCGTGACGGACATGCCGGCGTGCATGATCATCATTTGGCGGCACAACCTCATGCTCGGGATGATGGTCTCGATGACGGCGTTGACCAGGTGGGGTACGCGCCACGACCACGACACTATGAGCCTCGTCCTGAAACTTCTGTTCGTGGCGGAGTGCATGACCGAGTTGGTCAAGCTGTGCGTGTGCCTTTGGATGATGAAATTGGACGCATAAAAATTTCAATCCCTTCATTCTCCGGCAAGTGCGAACCAGAAGGCTATTTGGAGTGGGAGATGCGTGTTGATCAAATTTTTGATGCCCATCATTATAGCGAGGAGAAGAAAGTTCAACTTGCTGGAATTGAGTTCACCAGTTACGCGCTAATTTGGTGGAATCAAATTTGTCGTTCAAGACATCGGCCGACGACTTGGTGAGGTATGAAAGAATTGATGAGGCGACGTTTTGTTCCTGAGCATTATAAAAGAGATATGTACAACAAGTTGCAGCGGCTCTCTCAAGGTAATATGAGTGTTGATGAATATTACAAGGAGATGGAATTGCTTATGATACGTACAGGGACAACGGAGGATCCGGAGGCGACTATGGCACGTTTCTTTAACGGGCTAAATATCGAGGTGCGGGATCGTGTTGAGATGGTGGTATACTACAACATACAAGATCTTGTGCATCAAGCTCTGCGTGCGGAACAACAAATTAAGCGACGCCAAGTCAACATTGCTCCCAGTACCACTTTGAACACATGGCGACGCTCGCAGTATAAGAGTGAGGATGTTGGTCCTAGCTCCTGGGCGACATCATCAAATCGCTCTCATGGTTCCGTGCAAAAGGATGCTTCAAAATCAGGACTGTCGATCGTTGATTCTAGTGCACAGTCGATCGGACGCACTAGTGACATAGAGTGTTTCAAGTGTGGAGGAAGGGGACATATGAAGCGTGAATGTCCTAATGAGAAAAGAGTGTTGCTCACGAGAGATGGCTATGCATCCGCTAGTGACGAAGAGGCAGTTTCTGACACTTCTGGTGAAAAATCTGAAGATGTTGAAAATGTGGTTGAGAGTTTTGAAGCTGTTGAATCATATCCGTCTTTGATGGTGCAACGGGTGCAAGAAGATCGCATTGAAGATAAGGGGCAGCGATGGAATATTTTTCAAACTCAATGCAAAATCAACAAAACTAATTGCAAGATGATCATAGATGGAGGAAGCTACACCAACGTGGTTAGCAAGGAATTGGTGGATGCTTTAGCTTTGCCTACTTGGAAGCACCCACAACCCCACTGCGTCGAATGGTTATATCAGTCGGGGAAACTGAAAGTTACTCACGAGGTGCGTCTCAATTTTTCGGTTGGTGACTATATTGATACAGTGATTTGTGATGTATTGCCGATGGATGCATGTCACTTATTGTTGAGGAGACCATGGCAATATGACCGTCATGCCATAGATGAGGGACGGTCCAATACCTACTCTTTTTGGAAAGCCGGAAGATGACATGTTCTGCGATCTATGTTTACGGGAGAAATCATGGTGGACACAACTGCTTCACTGAAGAAGTCCATGAAATCTACCGCAAAACCGAGGACGGTTTTGTTTCAAGGAGGAGGGGATGATGCGTCCGTCAATGCATTAGCAAAATCTAATCAAGCAATCAACTCTAATATTTTGATGGTGGGTACAATTGCACTTAAAATGCCATCACAAGATCCAGAGCCTGAAGAAATTAAGCCTAATTTTCGTACGCCAAGCTACATATTTTTTGGTGATATTCTGGTCCGAGTCACGTGATGTTGTGTTTACATGCAGATGATCAGCTGGCCGGATGATTAATTAGTGCAGTCCTTAGTTTAGGAAATCAATCGGTGTTAGGTAAAGGATAAACATGATTAGATGTTTCCTTGGCGTGATATACGGGGGAGTCCTAGTAGTAGTTGTGTTCGGTTTCATAGCAAAGAAAATCTCGTTTGTTTTGTTCAAGTCAAAGTCGAGTCGGTTGTGCCTGCGTGCACTATATATACCAGGATGGCACGTCGTGTAAAAGGGTCAAGTTTTGCTTTCGCGTGAGTTCAATAAAAGTCAGAAAACGTCCCATGTCGGGGGACACCAAATATCGTGTTTGCCTTTGCTGATCCGTGACGGATTTTGTCGCTGCTACGCGTGGAGTTGATTCGTCTACTCAACGCCAGTTTTTGATATTATGGTCTTGTATCTTTGCTCGACCGGAATTTCTTGTTACTGCTTCTAGTACCGTGAAAGTTCGGGCCAACAAACGACTTGCATCTAGTCGAGTCTTTATGAATGTACCGTCATCGTTTTCATCGTCGTCCGGATCCTGTGCCATATGGATGTTCGGATCCTGTGCCATAGGGATGTCCGGCATGTCCGGTAGCGTTGCGGCGGTCTTGCCATGTCTTGGCGCCGGCACGACTGGCGGTATTGTCTGTGGGGTGGTGTCCCCCGCCCCCAAACGAAACTGGATCTTCGGCCAAAGCAGGGGCCAGTTTACGCAGGTGCTGAGGGTCATCACATCATCTTCGTCGGCCCCAGCAGGTCGAATCGGAGGTAACAACTCCTCACAGCCTGGCAGCACCCGAACCAGTTCAACTCTATACACGGTGTGGGTGGCATCGGATTACGTGGAACACGGGGTTGCCCGGTTGAACGATTCTGCCCTTGGCGACATCGATCAACTCGCCGCCCACGAAGTGCAGGAGAGTGCATGGAACGTCGGCGGCGCCCTGCGAAAACATGTAGGGCGTCAGGGATGCCCAGTCAAAGGCAAGGAGATGAAGTCATCGGCCGAGAGGCTTAGTTACCGTGATGGCGTCGAGCTCGGCTAATGTCGAGGCACCGCCAACGGCGGGCGTGCAAACTGACGGAGGGGCCGCTTGCTGCCGAGGTTCCGGCGGGCGTACACCCGGGTGCATTAAGCTCCAATGCCCGTGCCGGCGTCGGAGACACCAATACCGCCTCCGCTGGAGACACCAATTGCGCCGCCTGTGCGTTGTGCGAGTTGCTGGCCGTGAAGCTGGGAACCAGGGGAGGCCCCTGTTGGCCGCCCGCAATCCAAGTCGTCAGCCCCTGAATCAAGGTAGGCACAATGGCGGTGATCGTCGATCCCAGTTGTTGTTGCACTTGCTCTTGGACAATCTCCGGAATCCGCGCCACTTGTGCCTTGAGTTATTGAACCTCGCACGACTGGCTTTCCGAGCTGGTCTTTCTCTCCTTTCGCCCACCAGCGTTATAGTATGACAACCATTTTGTGGACAAGCCTTTGCCGGCCACACGACCAACTGACGACGGCTTACTGAGCTTATCCTTGTTTTTCATAACGTTCAACGCCCTATTTAGAGTGCTCTCCCAAGGGGTGCTCTGAGACGACCCCGCGCTACTACTTTCAGTCTCCTACGAAAGGAATGTGAACCATTTAAAAATTTGGCTTCATTAATTAGAATGCAACCATATGGAGCTAATTACGCGGGGGTGTATTCCTTACCAGAACACGCTCAAGCGCCCTGGTCTTCGGATCCGTGGTAAGCTCCTTTGTTACCGGGTCCTCCTTGTATCGGGCCCTGACATAGTTCTTGGTCTACTTGTCACGGTATTTCTCGAAGCGGGGCGGTAGGCCTTGCTCGGCACGCTCCGCGTCCTCCTTGTCCCATATAGGCTTCGCTACTCTATAACCGCCGGGACCGAGTTTGTGTTCCCCTAAGTTCAACTCCCGCATTTCTTTCCCCCACTGACTTGATTCAGAGGTTGCGCTGCTCTCGCACTTGATCTTGAACTCCTTGTAGTCATCTTCGCTGATCGAAGGATTTTTCGCCTTGATCTTCTCATAACTATCACCTTTGTCAATCATTCTCTTCACCGCGCTTCTCCAAGTAGACAGGGCCGTGCTCATCTTTGTGAGGGCGGCACTGTTCACTTTATTCCCTGAGAGGCGTGTGTTTGCAAAGTCAGCGGGGAACTTGTATTGTTCGTGCAACTTCGTGAAGAGTAGGCTACGCAAATTCCCTCGGTCCTTATGCCTTAGGTTCTCGGTGTTGATCGAGACGGTGCTCCGGAGAATGCACCCTAGCTGAACCGAGTACCCCTTGACCAATTCTTTGGGCGCCGTTGGATTCCCATCGGAGTTCACTTCAGTAAATTCCTCCTTGACGGTGCCGAGCATGTTCGGGCGCTGGTCCTTCCGTTGCCTCTTCGGTTGGCTGCCATCTGTGCGTGCACTGCCATCATCAGTGGTGGCATCCTCGGCGGCACCATCAGTGGTGTCATCCCCGACGCCACTAGGGGTTGTGTAGTCAGGATCGGTGTCTTCCGCAGCGTCCTCATAGCAGTGAGGTTCTTCCTCCATCTCCTGGGAAAGCTCCCAGAATTGCTTTCCCGAACCGCCGGCCTCATCGTTGTGGCCCATGTTTCGCTCTAAATAGGAAAAAAGTTTGGTCAGAAAGTTGGTTATTGTCAAGGAACAAGATCATGGTCTCATCATTTAGGGTTTGTCGACACCGAGGCATCTTAAAAGCTAAGCCTTTATCATTTAGGGTTTGTCGACGCCGAGGCACCCTAAAAGCCTAAGCTTTCATCATTTAGGTTTTTATCGGCACCGAGGCACCCTAAAAGCCAAGGTTTTATAATTTATGGTTTGTCGACACCGAGGCATCCTAAAGGCTAAGCTGGGAAGGAGAATTCTAAGTTGGGCCTAATCACTTGGCTCTATTGCCACCTATGGTTTAATGCAGCAAGAATAAAGGGGCAGTTGATCCTACTTAATTAAGTACTAAGATACCTCGGCCCATGCATTAGTCGCAAGTACCCCATATGTCCTATTTTTAGTAAAGTCATGCTAAAATTCACGGAAAATTTCAGCATGACCTTTGCTGAAAATAGGACATATGGAGTACCCGAATTTGCCGGAACGGAAGTTAATCGACATTCCGGCAAACTCAAGGGCCTCTCGGCGTACCTGCAAAATCATTATCCCCGCGTAATGAAGTCGCCAATGGGTCATTTCAGAAGATCACAATGAGACTACCAGAAATGACCAAGTACCGGTGGAAATGTGAAATAGCACAAAATCCTATGACTGAATCCAACTCAAGACTTTTGTCATGGGATTCCACAAGCCCACATTGGTAACAATTGTACTTCAAACATGCTGTTACCGGCCAATAACAACTCAAGAACGGAGTTAGCAAAGAAGAAAAAGCACTATAGACGTTCATCTAAAAACTCTTAAACGGCACAGTGCAGAATCATAAGCAAGATAGCAGGTGAAGCAACTACATCATACATTAGCTGCAGTTCATAGCAAAACTATATGAATGTTTGGCCTCTTGATAAAAAACCATACACCAGCAGCATCACATACATCATACAGGATACAACAACAATTCATCAGCAGCATGTTGACGACTTCTAATTTAACAAAGCATCCTACTATTTTACCCTAATGAGACTAACCAACCGTTGAGGAGTTTGGCATATCTTCATAAAAAAGATTGTACAATTTTGTTTTCCCATTTATTTTGCTTCGAAGAGTTATATATTCTTGATTCAGATATTATTCTCGCATGCTCTAGCAAATTATATGCATCTCCGACTGATTGTGTCAACTGCCATATATGTTGCGTCAATCGGCATCACTACTTCTCCTCAGAAGTAGCAGTAGAAATGGCTGATGTAGATCCATCCACCCACTTTGAGTAAAAGGTTATAGCACCACAAATATACTTTTGCTTGCAAGGCTACATGTCTGAATTTTGACTGCATTCCAACACCAATCTAAATTTTTGTTACTGCATTCTATGGTCTGTCTAAATTTGACAGAGTTATAAATGGTGTTGAGCAACAATGTAATGTACATTTACATGTTTTGTCATACTACACAACACAACTGCACAAACTACCGCTGATCATCCTCTATTCTGAGCAAGCTACAACAGTAGATACATTGGCATATATAAAATTTTGAAGAATCTACAGTAAGTAATTGGCAAAGCATGTTATTTAATTTACAGCTTGTGTTATTCTTCCAGGTGTTGAATGCATCTTTCTATCATGATGCTTCAGTAAACAATACTGCATCTTTCTGTCATGATGCTCCAGGAGTTTTAAATCGAGTACTCCATCAGATTAGGATACTACTCTAGATTAGTGTAGCCACTATCTAACAAAAATTTTCAGAACTGAACTTCAGAGTACTCTAAATGCTGTGTGCCCTAGTATAACTACAAATTTGTTCTCTGAAATACATGCTTTCTCTAGACTTTGAAGACATGAGCTGCGAAACGATGGCTCACCGTGGGCAGCCGGTGCAGAGGGGCGCGACGGCGGCTTCCTGTTGTCCCCGCTGCGACAGAGGGCAGAGGGGTAGTCGGTGCAGAGGGCCGTGGAGGACGGCTGGGCTGCAGCGGGAGTGGGTACCAGCGGCAGCGAGTACAGGGACAGCGGCGGCGAGACCCGGGACGGCGACGGCGAGGTCGGCGGCGGCGCTGGAACCCTAGCGCGCGGCCCTGCTCGAAGTAAGCCCAAGAAGTCAGACCAAGGGCGCGCGACAGGCACGAGCCACGGAGAAGTGAGGGGCGTGAGGGAGGGGAGGCAGGGGGCTTACTGGGGAGGGATGGGAATGGCGTGGGGTCGCCGGCGATCTCCGCGGCCGAAAGAGGAAGAAGGGGTCGGGGATGACGCTTCGGGGCTGTTCCGGTCGCGTGAGCCGTCGGGGAGGACGAGGGAGACGCGGCGGTGCTTCTGGGATCAGCGGCAGAGCGAGGGGAGCACGGTGGCGCGGCTATGGCGTCGGGGGACGACGACCGGGCGGCGGAAGGAGGGGGCGTGAGGGTGTAGCGAGGGGGGGAGTGGATCTGGCGAGGGAGGGACGAAGGGATCGGGCGAATTAGCTAGGGGGGAAGATTACTAATGGCGCACCCCCTAGCGGTGCGCAATTAGTATGTTTTTTGATAGCAATGGCGCACCCCCGAGTGGTGCGCCATAAGTAATCTTTTTTTAGATAGCAATGGCGCACCAGCCAGCGGTGCGCCATAAGTATTTATTATTATTATTATTTTTTGTTGCATCTAATAATTTTTTAGAAAATGAATATGAATATGAATATGAAACAGTAATAAATTTATATAAAAACAGTAATAATTTTTTTAAAATATCATCAAATTTATTATTTGAAAATATTTATGAATATAAAAATATCATCAAATTTGTTATTTGAAAATATCATCAAATTTGTTATTTGAAAATATAATCAAATTTGTTTTTTTGGATTTTTAGTTGCATTCATTTGTGATGGTGGAGCAGGGGAGGGTGCGGGGGGTCGTCGGCGGCGGTGGAGCGGGGGAGGGTGCGAGGGGTCCTCGGCGGCGGTGGAGCGTGGGAGGGTGCGGTGGGTCGTCGACGGCGGTGGAGCGGGAGGGTGCGGGAGTGTCCTCGGCGGCGGTGGAGCGGGGGAGGGTGCGGGGGGTCGTCGGCGGCGGTGGAGCGGGGGAGGGTGCGGGGGGTGCTCGGCGGCGAGGGGGATCTGGCGAGGGGGATAGAGATCGAGATGGAGGGGGATCGAGATCGAGTGTCCTCATGAATATTCAATATTTTTTCATATTGAATATCATCAAATTTGAAAAAATATTCATGAATTCAAAAAGTGCCCATGAAATTTAGAAATATTCATGAATTCAAAAAGTTCCCATGAAATACAATCAAGAAATGAAGGCTACAATTTAAATACAATCGATCTTAGCTAGCTATCTGTTCACAATCTTCTTGCCTTATTTTTCGTAAATGAAGTTCTTCTCTTGAACGGACGTCCTTTAGGTAGGGCGGTCCTGCTTCTTCTTATGGTGTATGCTGGTACTTCATCGTCGTCGTCATGTTCCATCTTCGGGTCGCCGTACTTGTCGAAGTCTTGCTCATTGGCGACTCCATCCATTTCGATGGTCTTCCTTTTGCCTCTCCTGACGACAACACGACTGGGCTTTGACGGGTCGGTAATGAAGAAGCATTGGTCCACTTGGGAAGCCAGTACCCATGGCTCATTTTTCACGGGTACGTTTGCGCCCGCGGTCTTGGATTTGGCTTCGGGTATAACCATGGTGGTGAAATACCGATCTTCTTTTATGACGCTCTTGGCCCATCTGACACGGAATATCGGGACCTTCTCTCCAGCGTAGCTCAGCTCCCAGATCTCCTCGATCCTTCCGTAGTATCTGTTCTTGTCGTTACCGGTGTAGGATTCCATCATTACCCCGGAGTTCTGATAACCATCGCTCTTCATGTCCTTTCCCTCGGTGTAGAATGTGTAGCCGTTGATATCATACGCCTCATACGTCATCAGGTTGTGCTCGGCGCCCTGTGACAAGGCGAATATGAGTTGTTCTTCCGCGGAAGAATTCTCATGTAAAGGGTACGACAGAAGCTTTTGCTTGAACCAACGCGTGAAACATGAGTTGTGCTCTTTGATTATATCTCTGTCCGTCCTCTGTTGGCCTCGGTCATTGTACGTATTCTCAATAAAGGTTTTGTGCTCTACCACCCAAGGATTGACCACGTCTATGTGTTGTAGCGCGAGTAGGTTTGCTCTTTCAAAGTCGGCAAGTCGACCCTCGAAGTCGACATGCATTTCGCGGCGACCCTCATGGTGACCCCATCTAGCGAGCCTGCCGAGATGCCTGTTGACGGGCAGACCAACGGGGTTCTCAATGCCTAGATAATTCGTGCAGTAGGAGATGCACTCTTCGGTCAGAAAGCCCCTGGCTATTCTTCCCTCTAGACGTGACATGTTGCGAACGTATCCTTTGATGACACCATTCATCCTTTCGAACGGCATCATGCTGTGCAGGAACGTCGGCCTGAGTTGGATGATATCCTCCACGATATGGACCGGCAGATGCACCATAACATCGAAGAATGCGGTCGGGAAGTACATCTCAAGCTCGCATAGTATCACCATGATCTCTTCCTGTAGCCTTCTAAGTTGCCTCACGCCAACCGACTTCCGAGAGATGACGTCGAAAAAGTTGCATAGGCCAAATAGCGTTTCACGGACGTGCGCGTCCATGATCCCACGGATTGAAACTCGAAGTATCTGCATCATCAGCACGTGACAGTCGTGAGAATTCATCCCACTGAACTTCTGCTTTGCTGAGTCTAGGTATCTTCTTATCTTCCCCGCGTAACCGTAAGGAAGTTTTACTCCTACGAGGCAGGTGAAAAACTGATCGATCTCCTCCTGACTTAGAGTGAAGCACGCGGGAGGGAAGTCATTTCCGGTCTTCTTGGCCTTTTTGCCTTTGCGAGGACTTTCCGTGTCCTGCTTCACCTCATCATCATCATCATTAGCGTGAAGCTCCTCCATAATGCCCATTGGTTTCAAGTTTGCCCTTGCTTTCGGTCCATCTTTGGTCCTCTCTGGCATGTTGAGCAGGGTACCAAGCAGACTCTCGCACATGTTCTTCGTGATATGCATGACATCAAGGCTGTGAGGCACACGGTGGATCTTCCAGTACAACAAGTCCCAGAAAACAGACCTTATTTTCCATACCTTCAGCAGCGACTCTGGCGCCTTTCGCTTCTTTCCCGGCTCTGGCGCCTTTTTCTTCTTTCCCGGCAGTGGGCATCTTTCCAATTTTTCAACAGATCGTCTATTTCCTCGCCGCTCCTCGTACGCGGGCGTCTTCGGGGTTCGGTTTCACCATTGAACAGATCCTTGCGTTTTCTCCACGGGTCATCGTCGCGAAGCCACCTTCGATGTCCCATGAACACGGTTTTCGAAGACCCGGGATCTCTATCTAGCTGGTGATACATTGTGTCATCCATGCACCTGACGCATCCAGAAAATCCGTGGACCACCTGCCCCGCGACATATCTGTAACTGAGATAGTCATGCACCGTCGTGAGCAGTGCGGCTCTCACAGGGAAATATTCTTTCTCTGCGGCGTCCCACGTATTGGCTGGCGTTTTCCACAGCGTGTCTAGCCCCTATTTCAGCAGCCCCAGATACAGATTGATGTCATTCCCTGGTTGTTTCGGCCCTTCAATTAGCATACTCATGTGAATGTACTTCCTCTTCATGCACAACCAGGGGGAAGGTTGTACATCCACACAAACATAGGCCAGGTGCTATGTGTGCTTCTCTGGCTGCCAAACGGATTGACTCCATCGGTGCTCGCGCCTAGCATGATGTTCCTTGGATCCTTCCCAAATTCTGGGTGTTCGAAGTTCAATGCTTGCCACTGGCTCCCATCCTTAGGGTGACTCAGCATCTTGTCTTTTTTATTTATCTCCGGATCATTTGCATCATCTTCTCGCTTCTTCTCCTCCCTATATGCGTGCCAACGCAGGAGCTTTGCTATCTTAGGGTCCGCGAAATACCGCTGCAGACGAGGAGTGATCAGAAAGTACCACACCACTTTTCGAGGAGCTTTCTTCCTCTTCTTGTATCGAGTGACGCCGCACACCGGACATATGATAGACTCCGCATGCTCGTCCCGATAAATGATGCAATTGTTCATGCACACATGGTATTTCACGTGTGGTAAATCCAGAGGACACACGATTTTCTTCGCCTCCTCGAAACTGGTCGGGCACTTGTTCCCCTTGGGAAGACGTTCGTGCCAGAATGACATGTTCTCGTCGAAGCATGCGTCGGTCATTTTGTATTTTACCTTCATCTCCAGAGCCATGAGCGTTACTTTCAGGCGGGTATCCTCGGGCCTGCATCCTTCATACAATAGAGTAACCGCGTCTATCTCCAGTTGATCCAGCTTGGCTTTCTCTCGGGCGGCAGCTCTTGCGTTATCCATCTGCTTGAGAAGCAGCTCTTGAATATGAGGGTCCTGCACCCAGCCCATCGATGGTCCATTGTCGTCTGCTTCGGCATCTTCATCTTCATGATCATGCCTTTCGTCTTGATCTTCCTCATCATCATGTCCTGCATCTTCTACATGATGACTGTGTACATCATCACCGTCGTGATCATGTCCTGGAGATTCTTCGTCTTCTCGCCCGCCCGAGTCGCGGTGGTTGTCTTGCTGCCCTTCCTCGTTTCTTGCCCGCCCCCCATGGACGACTTCATAGTAATCCTCATCACCTTGCCACCAATAGCCATCCATGAGACCACGCAAGAGCAGGTGGTCCCGCACCTGCCCAGAATCCAGGTCCGCAATAAGGCTCTTCAGCTTGCATCTTTGACACAGACATCTTATCTCCATCTCGTTCTTTTGAAGCATCTCGGCCTTCGCAGAGCTCAAAAACCTATTCACGATGCCTTCGGTCATCGTGCGGACCATGGTCGCCTGCGGGGTAGAGCAAAACAATATTTTAGAACCAAGAAAAAATTTGGCATGACTTTCCCTAAAAATAGGACCAAATAGAATGCATAGTGCCAAAATTCTCGCTGAAACGGAAATGAATCAACATTCCGGCAAAATATTGGCAACTATCGCATTTCAAATACCGGTACCTGCAAACACAAACATATATGCAACACCACAAACACATGCAACACCACAAACATACATAGATCTAGCAAGGCCATAAAAGTGCATGTGCACGTTGTTGGATGGAGAGAAAAAGTAGATCTACAACATAAAGATAGCTTTCCCCTTACTTACCTATCAAAAAAAAGGTAATTTAACCACTTAATTTGGATGAATCTATGGTGCAAATGAGGCGAGGAGGAGGAGGAAGCCGAGACAAGTTTGGAGGAGGAGGTGGAGAGAATGAAGTGGGGAAGGTGAGTGTGTAGGTGTGGCTGTCCAAAATATCTAGCTGGTCCCAGGTTACTAATGGCGCACCACCCACAAATGCGCCATTAGTAACCCTGGTTACTAATGGCGCACCAGCTTGTGGTGCGCCATTAGTAGTTTTGCAAAAAAATATAGTAGTGGCGCACTGTGTGGTAGGTGCACCATTACTAGTTACAACTAGTAATGGCGCACTGTGCCCTGGTGCGCCATTAGTATTTTTGGAAAAAAATTGTTACTAGTGGCGCACCGTGGGTCTGGTGCGCCATTAGGGTCTGTCACACTAATGACGCACCAACACATGGTGCGCCACTGCTATATAGTAGTGGCGCACCACATGTTTGGTGCGCCATTAGTGGCCATATCATCTATAGCCCTTTTCCTAGTAGTGTAAGGGTTGGCCTATTATGTCATAGCACTTGCATTGGTTACAACCAAACAACTTCTAATACAGATATCCCCCTCCCCCCTCCTTTTCCCCTACATTTCCAGAACAATGCAAACCATTCCCGCAAAAAACAGACACGCCCCCGCATCGTCTCGGCTGAGGCGGCACGGGCGGAGACTCGATCGCGCCGCCGGGCCACCCTCCCGCCCCCTCCTTCTTCCCCTCGTCGTCGCCGGAGGAGGCCGCCGGGCTAAGCCCAGGCGGCGGACGGCGGCGGCGGGGGCGTTTTTCCTCTCGCCAGGCCGCGAGATCTCGGGATGGGAAGGCTCGATCCCCTTTTTCCGCGTCGCGCGATGGATCCGTCGGGGGCTTCTACTGCGGCACCAGCGGGCCCCTGTGCCTCCTGGCAGCGGCCTTCGCGGGTGGCAGCCGCGATAGCTCCGTCGGCGGGCACCTGGCCTCCGGCCCGGCTGCTCCTTTCCGTCGCGTCGGGGCGGGCACTGCTACCTCTTTTAGCACTGCGTTGGTTTTCCCCGAAGAGGAAGGGATGATGCAGTAAAGTAGCGTAAGTATTTCCCTCAGTTTTGAGAACCAAGGTATCAATCCAGTAGGAGGCTACGCGCGAGTTCCTCGCACCTGCACAAAACAAATAAATCCTCGCAACCAACGCAAATAGGGGTTTTCAATCCCTATAGGGCCTATTACGAGAGTGAGATCTGATAGATATGATAAGATAATATTTTTGGTATTTTTATAATAAAGATGCAAAGTAAAATAAAGGCAAAGTAAATAACTAAGTAGTAGGAGATTGATATGATAAAGATAGACCCGGGGGCCATAGGTTTCACTCGTGGCTTCTCTCGAGAGCATAAGTATTCTACAGTGGGTGAACAAATTACTGTTGAGCAATTGACAGAATTGAGCATAGTTATGAGAATATCTAGGTATGATCATGTATATAGGCATCACGTCCGAGACAAGTAGACTGACTCCTGCCTGCATCTACTACTATTACTCCACTCATCGACCGCTATCCAGCATGCATCTAGAGTATTAAGTTAAAAACAGAGTAACACCTTAAGCAAGATGACATGATGTAGAGGGATAGACTCATGCAATATGAAGAAAACCCCATCTTGTTATCCTCGATGGCAACAATACAATACGTGCCTTGCTGCCCTTACTGTCACCGGGAAAGGACACCGCGAGATTGAACCCAAAGCTAAGCACTTCTCCCATTGCAAGAAAGATCAATCTAGTAGGCCAAACCAAACTGATAATTCGAAGAGACTTGCAAAGATAACCAATCATACATAAAAGAATTCAGAGAAGATTCAAATATTATTCATAGATAGACTTGATCATAAACCCACAATTCATCGGTCTCAACAAACACACCGCAAAAGAAGATTACATCGAATAGATCTCCACAAGAGAGGGGGAGAACATTGTATTGAGATCCAAAAAGAGAGAAGAAGCCATCTGGCTACTAACTATGGACCCGTAGGTCTGAGGTAAACTACTCACACTTCATCGGAAGGTCTATGGTGTTGATGTAGAAGCCCTCCGTGATCAATGCCCCTCCGGCGGAGCTCCGGAACAGGCCCCAAGATGGGATCTCGTGGATACAGAAAGTTACGGCGGTGGAATTAGGGTTTTGGCTCCGTATCTGATCGTTTGGGGGTACGTGGGTATATATAGGAGGAAGAAGTACGTCGATGGAGCAACAGGGGGCCTACGAGGGTGGAGGGCGCACCTTGGGGGGGGGGGGTAGGCGAGCCCCCTACCTCGTGGCCTCCTGTTACGTGTCCTGACGTAGGGTCCAAGTCTCCTGAGTTGTATTCGATGAGAAAATCACGTTCCCGAAGGTTTTATTCCGTTTGGACTCCGTTTGATATTCCTTTTCTTCGAAACCCTAAAACAGGCAAAAAACAACAATTCTGGGTTGGGCCTTCGGTTAATAGGTTAGTCACAAAAATAATATAAAAGTGGATAATAAAGCCCAATAATGTCCAAAACAGTAGATAATATAGCATGGAGCAATCAAAAATTATAGATACGTTGGAGACAGTATCAAGCATCCCCAAGCTTAATTCCTGCTCGTCCTTGAGTAGGTAAATGATAAAAAAGATAATTTTTGATGCGAAGTGCTACTTGGCATAATTTTAATGTAATTCTTCTTAATTGTGGCATGAATATTCAGATCCGAAAGATTCAAGATAAAAGTTTAATATTGACATAAAAATAATAATACTTCAAGCATACTAACAAAGCAATCATGTCTTCTCAAAATAACATGGCCAAAGAAAGTTCATCCCTACAAAATCATAATAGTTTAGTCATGCTCCATTTTCGTCACACAAGAATGCTCTCATCATGCACAACCCCGATGACAAGCCAAGCAATTGTTTCATACTTTAGTAATCTCAAACCTATAAACTTTCACGCAATATATGAGCGCGAGCCATGGACATAGCACTATGGGTGGAATAGAATATGATGATGGGGGTTATGTGGAGAAGACAAAAAGGAGAAAGTCTCACATCAACGAGGCTAATCAATGGGCTATGGAGATGCCCATCGATTGATGTTAATGCAAGGAGTAGGGATTGCCATGCAACGGATGCACTAGAGCTATAAATGTATGAAAGCTCAACAAAAGAAACTAAGTGGGTGTGCATCCAACTTGCTTGCTCACGAAGACCTAGGGCACTTGAGGAGGCCCATTGTTGGAATATACAAGCCAAGTTCTATAATGAAAATTCCCACTAGTATATGAAAGTGACAAAACAAAAGACTCTCTATCATGAAGATTATGGTGCTACTTTGAAGCACAAGTGTGGCAAAGGATAGTAGCATTGTCCCTTCTCTCTTTTTCTCTCATTTTTTCCTCACTTGGGACAATGCTCTAGAAAATGATGATCATCACACTTCTATTTATTTACAACTCGATGCTAGAACAAAAGATGACTCTATATGAATGCCTCCGGCGGTGTACCGGGATATGCAATGAATCATGTGACATGTATGAAAGAATTATGAACGGTGGCTTTGCCACAAATACTATGTCAACTACATGATCATGCTAAGCAATATGACAATGATGAATGTGTCATGATAAACGGAATGGTGGAAAGTTGCATGGCAATATATCTCGGAATGGCTATGGAAATGCCATAATAGGTAGGTATGGTGGCTGTTTTGAGGAAGATATAAGGAGGTTTATGTGTGATAGAGCGTATCATATCACGGGGTTTGGATGCACCGGCGAAGTTTGCACCAACTCTCAAGGTGAGAAAGGGCAATGCACGGTTCCGAAGAGGCTAGCAATAATGGAAGGGTGAGAGTGCGTATAATCCATGGACTCAACATTAGTCATAAAGAACTCACATACTTATTGCAAAAACCTACACGTCATCAAAAACCAAGCACTACGCACATGCTCCTAGGGGGATAGATTGGTAGGTAAAGACCATCGCTCGTCCCCGACCGCCACTCATAAGGAGGACAATCAAAGAACACCTCATGTTTCAAATTTGTTACATAACGTTTACCATACGTGCATGCTACGGGACTTGTAAACTTCAACACAAGCATTTCTCAAATTCACAATTACTCAACTAGCACGACTTTGATATTATTACCTCCATATCTCAAAACAATCATCAAGCATCAAACTTCTCTTAGTATTCAAAACACTCATAGGATTTTTTTTACTAATCTTGAATACCTAGAATATTAGGATTATTAAGAAAATTACCATGATATTTAAGACTCTCAAAATAATCTAAGTGAAGCATGAGAGATCAATAGTTTCTATAAAACAGATCCACCACCGTGCTCTAAAAGATATAAGTGAAGCACTAGAGCAAAACTATATAACTCAAAAGATATAAGCGAAGCGCATAGAGTAGTCTAACAAATTCCAAATCATGTATGGCTCTCTCAAAAGGTGTGTACAGCAAGGATGATTGTGGTAAACTAAAAAGCAAAGACTAAAATCATACAAGACGCTCCAAGCAAAACACATATCATGTGGTGAATAAAAATATAGCTCCAAGTAAAGTTACCGATAGAAGTAGACGAAAGAGGGGATGCCTTCCGGGGCATCCCCAAGCTTTGGATTTTAGGTGTCCTTAGATTATCTTGGGGGTGCCATGGGCATCCCCAATCTTAGGCTCTTGCAAATCCTTGTTCCATAACCCATCAAATATTTACCCAAAACTTGAAAACTTCACAACACAAAACTCAAAGTAGAAAATCTCGTGAGCTCCGTTAGCGAAAGAAAACAAAAGACTACTTCAAGGTACTGTAATGAACTCATTCTTTATTTATATTGGTGTTAAACCTACTGTATTACAACTTCTCTATGGTTTATAAAATATTTTACTAGCCATGGATTCATCAAAATAAGCAAACAACACACGAAAAAACAGAATCTGTCAAAAAACAGAACAATCTGTAGTAATCTCTAGCTAGAGCAAGATCTGGAACCCCAAAAATTCTAAAATAAATTGCTGGACGTGATAAATTTATCTATTAATCATCTGCAAAAATAATTAACTAAATAGCACTTTTCAAATAAAAATGGCAGCAGTTCTCGTGAGCGCTAAAGTTTCTGTTTTTTACAGCAAGATTAACAAGACTTTCCCCAAGTCTTCCCAACGGTTCTACTTGGCAAACACACTAATTAAACACAAAAAACACAACCAAAACGGAGGCTAGATAAATTATTTATTACTAAACAGGATCAAAAAGCAAGGAATAAAAATCAAATTGGGTTGCCTCCCAACAAGCGCTATCGTTTAACGCCCCTAGCTAGACATAAAAAGCAAGGATAGATCTAGGTATTGCCATCTTTGGTAGGCAATCCATAAGTGACTATCATAATAGATTCATAAGTTAATTTAATTTTCTTTCTAGGAGAGTATTCCATGCCTTTACTTAACGGAAATTGGAATCTAATATTTCCTTCCTTCATATCAATAATTGCACCAATCATTCTAAGGAAAGGTCTACCAAGAATAATAGGACATGAAGGCAATCTATATCAAGAACGATAAAATCTACGGGCACAAAATTACTATTTGTAACAATAAGAACATCATTAATTCTTCCCATAGGTTTCTTAATAGTGGAATCCGCAAGGTGCAAGTTTAGAGAGCAATCATCAAAATCACGCAAACCTAACAAATCACACAAAGTCTTTGGAATCGTGGAAACACTAGCACCCAAATCACATAAAGCATAGAACTAATGATCTTTAATTTTAATTTTAATAGTTGGTTCCCACTCATCATAAATTTTTCTAGGGATAGAAACTTCCAATTCAAGTTTTTCTTCATAAGATTGCATCAAGGCATCAACGATATTTTTAGTAAACGCTTTATTTTGACTATAAGCACGAGGAGAATTTAGCACGGATTGCAACAAGGAAATACAATCAATCAAAGAGAAATTTTCATAATTAAATTCCTTGAAATCCAAAATAGTGGGTTTAGCAACATCTAGGGTTTTAATTTCTTCGATCCCACTTTCATCAAATTTAGCATCAAGATCTAAAAACTCCGAATTTTTGGAACGCCTTCTAGGTAAAGGTGGATCATATTCAGTCCCATCATTATCAAGATTCATATTGCAAAACAAAGATTTAATAGGGGACACATCAATAAATTTTAGATCTTCATCTTTATTTTCATAGGAACTAGAAGAACACGCTCTTATAAAGGCATCTTTCTTAGCAGCATCCTAGCGGTTCTTTCTTTGCACTCATCAATGGAAATTCTCATGGCTTTGAGAGACTCATTGATATCATGCTTAGGTGGAATAGATCTAAGTTTCAAAGAATCAACATCAAGAGAAATTCTATCAACGTTCCTAGCCAACTCATCAATCTTAAGCAATTTTTCTTCAATCAAAGCATTGAAATTCTTTTGCGAAGTAATAAATTCTTTAATATTAGATTCAAAATCAGAGGGCATCTTATTATAATTTCCATAAGAATTGTTGTAGGAATTACCATAATTATTAGAGGGATTACTAGGATAAGGCCTAGGATTAAAATTTCCTCTATACGCGTTGTTACCAAAATTGTTCCTACCAACAAAATTCACATCCATAGATTCATTATTATTCTCAATCAAAGTAGACAAGGGCATATCATTAGGATCAGAAGAAACACTCTTACTAGCAAATAATTTCATAAGTTCATCCATCTTTCCACTCAAAACATTAATTTCTTCTATCGCATGCACCTTTTTATTAGTAGATCTTTCAGTATGCCATTGAGAATAATTAACCATAATATTATCTAGGAGTTTAGTAGCTTCTCCTAAAGTGATTTCCATAAAAGTGCCTCCCGCGCGAATCTAAAAGATTTCTAGAAGCAAAATTCAATCCGGCATAAATTTTTTGTATAATCATCCACAAATTCAAACCATGAGTAGGGCAATTACGTATCATTAATTTCATCTCTCTCCCAAGCTTGTGCAACATGTTCATGATCAAGTTGCTTAAAATTCATAATATCGTTTCTAAGGAGATGATCTTAGCGGGAGGAAAATACTTAGAGATAAAAGCATCTTTGCACTTGTTCCAAGAATCAATACTATTTTTAGGCAAAGACGAAAAACCAAGCTTTAGCACGATCTCTAAGCGAAAAAGGAAATAGCTTCAATTTAACAATATCATTATCCACATCTTTCTTCTTTTGCATATCACACAAATCAACGAAGCTATTTAGATGAGTAGCGGCATCTTCACTAGGAAGGCCGGAAAACGGATCTTTCATGACAAGATTCAGCAAGCAGCATTAATTTCACAAGATTCAGCATCGGTAAGAGGAGCAATCGGAGTGCTAATAAAATCATTGTTGTTGTGATACGTCTCCAACGTATCTATAATTTATGAAGTATTCATGCTATTATATTATCAACCTTGGATGTTTTATATGCATTTATATGCTATTTTATATGATTTTTGGGACTAACCTATTAACCTAGTGCCCAGTGCCAGTTTCTTTTTCCTTGTTTTTGAGTTTTACAGAAAAAGAATATCAAACGGAGTCCAATTGACGTGCCAATTTTACGATTTTTTATGGACCAAAAGAAGACCTGGAGTAAAAGAGTTGGGCCAGGAGATTCCCGGGGCGTCCACGAGGGAGGTGGCGCCCCCCCCCCCCCCAGGCGTGTGGTCATGCCTCGTGGACGCCTCGGGCACCTCCTTGACGTGAGACCGACACCAAAAATTCCTATAAATACAGAAACCTCGGAAAATTAACCTAGATCGGGAGTTCCGCCGCCAGAAGCCTCCGTAGCCACCGAAAACCAATCTAGGCCCTCTCTAGCACCCTGTCGGAGGGGGCCGTCATCACCGGAGGGCATGGAGGAGGATCCCGGAGGGGCCATCATCACCATGAAGGCCAAGGACCAGAGGGAGAACCTCTCCCCATCTAGGGGGGAGGCCATGGAGGAGGAAGCACAAGGGGGAGAACATCTCCTCCTCTCTTGTGGTGGCACCAGAGTGCCATCGGGAGGGGAATCATCGCCGCGGTGATCGTCTTCATCAACATCACCATCATCATCATCACCCTCATCTCTTTTACTCGGTCCACTCTCCCGCACCCCGCTGTAATCCCTACTTGAACATGGTGCTTTATGCCAGATATTATGATCCAATGATGTGTTGCCATCCTATGATGTTTTGAGTAGATATCTTCTGTCTTTGGGTTGATTGATGATTTAGATTGGTATGAGTTGTATGTTTTACTTTGATGTTGTCCTACGGTGCAATACGTTCCCGCTGTAGGGTGTTGCAATACGTTCATGATTCGCTTATAGTGGGTTGGTGAGTGACTGAAACACAAACCCGAGTAAGGGGGTTGTTGCGTATGGGAATAAAGAGGACTTGATGCTTTAATGCTATGGTTGGGTTTTACCTTAATGATCTTTAGTAGTTGCGGATGCTTGCTAGAGTTGCAATCATAAGTGCATATGATCCAAGTAGAGAAAGTATGTTAGCTTATGCCTCTCCCTCATATGAAACTGCAATAGTGATTACCGATCTTGTTAACGATTGCCTAGGACAATTCCGCACACCGATCCACCATTATTCCACACTCGCTATTTATAATATTTAGTAATATATTCTAACTTCATGATAACATCACCTACTTTTATATTTTAGCTCTCCGATATCATACAAAGTTATCCTCTTCATACCCACAACCTAGTTTTATTTCTCGTTGCTAGTTGGAAGCAAATGTTCGGTGTACGTAGAGTCGTATCAGTGGCAGATAGGGCTTGAGACAATATTGATCTTACCTTTAGCTCCTTGTGGGTTCGATACTCCATACTTATCACTTCCACCTTTGGAAATTTCTACGATGATTCCTTGCACTTGGGGATTATCAAGCTCTTTTCTGGCGCCGTTGTCGGGGAGCAATAGCGTGGGGTTGATATTCTCGTGTGTGCTTGTTTGCTTTCTTCACTAAGTAGATTCTGTTTTTCCTTTTTGTTTCTGTTTAGTTGTGGGTGAAACATACAAAAAAATTAAAAGAATGAAAATACCAAAAAAATTACTTGCCTCTCATGCCTAAAAAGTTTTTCAAAAAGAGAAGTGATTGGAAAGTTATGCATTGAAGAAGTGAGGGTCGACCTTGAGCACTCGTGTTCATGCTCACGGAAACAATGTAGAATTTTTCATGGAAGTTTCTATGTAAATAATTATCCCCTTATATATATCCATTGTATTATAAAAATAGTGTGCCAAGCTTTGGTTTTAGGATGATTAGATTGCTTGTTTACTATGTGCAGAACAAAAACAGAAATTTTGGCTGTAGCGCGTGATTTACATTTTTTACTGGAAATAAAATGGGTCTGAAACTTTTTGCACATTAATTCTGTATAAATTCTTAATTTTTGCAAATTTATTTTTCATAATTGTTGAGATACAGAAGTATACTAAACCGTTCAGATTACTACAGACTGTCCTGTTTTATGACAGATTCTGTTTTGTGTGTCGTTTGCTTAGTTTTTGATGAATCTATGTGTTGACACACGAACATGTCACGTGTACCCTCCGACGCCGGGGGTGATGCACCGCAGCTCACGTCGAAGGAGACCCGACCGACAGCGCGATACGCAAGACAGTCGACGGGCGCTTTTGCAGACCCGAAAACCCCACACCCCCGGGAGGGACCCCGTCAGGGAGTGCAGGCGGCTATGGGCTGCCCTAGGTCTGATTCGCTCGTCCCTAGAGCCTCGGAATTCACAGCTCTCAAACACGAAGAACATGAAGAACGAGAGAGAAAAACGGTGGAGAGATAAAACGTAGATGAAAAAGTAGTATATTGATTTGTTCGATTGTGTGTTGTTCAATCGGCCGTCACCCCCAACATATATAAGAGGCGGCTGGACTTCCCGTACAAGTAAAGGATTCATCTAGGCTTTCCTTACAAGAAAAATTACATCAATTCACGTCCTAGAGTCCTAATTCTATTCCAACTCGGATTCAGTCTGAATCTGGCCCAAACTCTGTCTTCCTTCTTGCGCGGGCCTCCGGGCTTGCATATGATCTCCGATCGAGACGGCCCAAATATCAAACTTGTGTGCCTCGACGATACGAACAACTCTCATGTTGATCATTTTTTTCAAATAAGGCCATCTTGAATACTTTTCGAGGTCATCTTTATCTTCCAGTCGGACTCGGTTTTGCAGTAGACTGGATTATCCGAGTCTCGTAGTGAATTTGTAGCCTATATACTTATCTCTGATGATGATGACTCCAAAATCAAATTTACCGTCTTGATGATACGCACAACTTCTGTATTGAACACACTTCTTCATCCGAGGTCATCTTGATAAACTTTCAGGCATATGTTCAATTTCACTCGGATTCGAGCTCATCCACTCGGATTAGAGTCATTCACTTGGATCGTCCGACTGGATTTTTTCACTCGGATGCTTAGAATCTTTCACTCGGAATACAATTTTCACTCGGATGACCATATTTTCACTCGGAAGGCAATATTTCCATTCGGATGACTATATTTCCACCCGGAAGGCATTATCTTATTCGATCAGCAAGTTTTCGTCCCGATGGTAATCTTTCACTCGGAATATTTTCACCTGGAGGACAATTTCATTCGGATGACCATATTTCCACTCGGATGACTATATTTCCACTTGGATAATAATAAGTTCATCCGGTCAGCAAACTTTCACTCGACCGGTAAATTTTCACTCGACCGTAAAATTTCACTCGGATGGTAAACTTTTCACTCGAATTTTCCGACCGAAAACATAGCCTGATCTTGATTTGTCTCTCCAGGCCTCATACGACCTCGGATTGAGACGAATTATATATGAAAATCGATCGGCTCGACGAGACGAAACTTTTTCGTGTTGAAGGTTTTTCAATTCAAGGCCGTCTTGAAGGCCGAATTGCTCACGCTTTGCATCAGACACTCATCAACATGTGTCTGGTGTCAAGCGTAATATTTTGGTGTTCTGGCCTGTCTAGACCGTATTGACTATAACTTTTGCATATGAACTCGGATTGAGATGATTTATATATGAAAATCGATCGTCTCGACGAGACGAAGACAATTTCTTTAGAGCACTCCTTCATCTGAGGTCATATTGAGGGCGTAATCGGCCGAAAAGCACTCAGAACATTAAATTTTGTCACCCGGAGTATAGCTTCGGCCACTGAGATGAGGTCGAATGGCGATAGCCTAAACATCAAAGTTGTTCCACTCGACGATATGAAACTTTCTCATGCTGAAAACCCTTTCACTCTGTATCTTGCCAAAATCAGGTGTCAACACATGCCCCCCTGTTTTTCGGCAAAGCTTGCATGCCGAAAAATAATATGCATAGTGTTCGTTCTAAGGACGATGTCAACACTCCATCGGTCATTTATTTTTCTCAGGGCGATAATTATGTATCGGCCATGTTTGTGCTAAGGGCGATAATTTTATATTGGCCATTGCCTACTTAGGCTTCCTGCCATACACTCGGGTAGTACTTTTTCAAATATTTGCCATTGAGAGCTCGAGGTAACAATGCCCCTTGTATTGATTCCACCAAATATGAATTTCCGGGAACAACTCTTGCAATCCTAAAAGGACCTTCCCAACTTGGAGACCACTTCCCGAATTTTCTATCTCTTGAACCAATCGGCAGAATCACTTTCCAGACGAGATCACCAACTTGAAAATTCTTCAACTTGACTTTCTTATTGTAAGCTCTTGCCACCCTCAACTTATCTCTCTCTATGGCCTTTAAAGCAGCCAAACGTTTATCGGCAACCTCATCAATATTGTCCATCATTAAGTTATAAAAGTCTATTGCCGATAAATTATTTTGTTTGGCTATTCTCAAAGCATTCAAATTTACCTCCACTTGTAAAACAGCCTCTTGACCATATACTAGCTCATATGGAGTCACCTTCGTAGCACCATGCCTTGAAATTCTATGTGCCCATAAAGCTTCAGACAACAACTCATGCCATTTCCTTGGATTATCCTCAATCTTCTTCTTGATGAGCTTGATTAAAATTTTATTGCTAGATTCGGCTTGTCCATTAGCTTGGGCATAATACGGAGAGGAATTGAGCAACTTTATATTATAAGATTCAGCAAACTCTCTGACTTGGTGTGACATAAAAGATGAACCTTGATCTGTAGTTAACGTTTGAGGAATACCGAATCTATGAATAATGTGCTCGGTTACGAATTGAATTACCTCCGTATGTGTCATGTTCTTGAGAGGTACTGCTTCAGACCATTTAGTGAAATAATCAGTTTCCACCAACACGAACCGATGCCCCTTTGAGGAAGATGGATGAATTTGCCCAATAAAGTCTAAACCCCATCCTATGAAAGGCCACGGCTTGATAATAGGATGCAACATAGCAGCAGGAGCCAACTGAATATCACCAAATTTTTGACAAGCTTCGCACCCTTTATAATATCTGAAGCAATCATTAATCATGGTCGGCCAATAAAACCCAGCACGTCGTAATAACCATTTCATCTTGGGAGCCGATTGGTGAGTACCACAAATGCCCTCATGTACCTCTCCCATAGCAACTCTTTCTTGGTCCTCATCCAAGCACTTTAAAAGAACATCATCAACTGTTCGGCGATAAAGGTCATCATCCCTCATAATATATTTAAAAGCCATACGCCGAACAGCCCTGTCCACCCTTTCACTCGGATTGCGCAAGTAGGCAACAATGGGCTTCCTCCAGTCGGAATTGTCATCTGCACTAGATTTTTTGTTAATGACCGAATCAGTGGGTTCTAGTTCGGCCTCTTCTATACTGGCAAGACAAGACATCGGACTTTGAGAAATATGAAACATGACATGATCAACATGATATCCAGATGCTTGCTGTGCCAACTCATTTGCTTTCCAATTGTCATGTCTAGATATATGTGCAATGCTAAAACAATCCAAAGTAGAAATTATATCTAGACATCTATCAAGATAAACATTAAGTGATTCGTCAAACACTGAAAGACTCTAGATATTTGCTGCACTACTAGTAACGAATCACCGTAAGCCTCAATATGTGTAACACCTATAGCAAGTAACATCTCTAGGCCGAATAACAATGCTTCATATTCGGCTTGATTGTTTGTGCAAAAATATTCTAAGCGGCATGAGGCTTCAAAAACAGCACCATGAGGAGATATATAAACAATACCAACACCCTGGCCATTGCTACAAACTGAACCATCAAAGTATAATCTCCATGGTACTAATGAAACAAGGTTCATATCGACATCATTCTTGTCATTAATCCGATGTTCAACAATGAAATTAGCAACAATTTGGCCTTTCATGGATTTTAGAGATTCATAAGCCAAATCATATTCAATCAAAGCATAAGCCCACTTGCCAATTCTACCACTAAGAATTGGCCTATGCAACATGTATTTAATGACATCGGTTTGACAAGCTACTACACAAGCACTCGGCACTAAATAATGTCTCAGTTTTGTGCAAGCATAATATAAGCATAGACATAATTTTTCAATAAATGTATACCTTGTCTCGGCGTCTAATAAGCGCCTGCTCAAATATGTAATAGCATGCTCTTTTCCCTCGGTTTCTTGAGTCAAAACAGCACCAATAACTCCTTCCTCTACTGCAATGTAAAGCCTGAAGGGTTCTCTATGCTTGGGTGCTTTCATCACCGGAGGAGTGCACAAATAGTTTTTGATCATATCAAATGCTTCTTGCTGTTTTGCCCCCCAAGTGAAATCAGCATCATTCTTCAACCGAAGGATAGGAGTAAATGCATCAACTTTCCCTGATAGATTAGCTATGAACCTTCTCAAATAATTGACCTTGCCAAGGAACTTTTGCATATCTCTCTTACATGTTGGAGCTTCCACTTTCTGTATGGCCTCTATCTTTTTGGGATCAATCTCTATGCCATCTTCATGAATAATGAAACCCAAAAACTTGCCAGCTGACACGCCGAAAGCACACTTCAAAGGATTCATCTTCAGTCCATACTTTTTCATTCTTTCAAAAGCTAAACACAAATCGGCCAAGTGAGATTCAAAAGCATCCGATTTGACAACAATATCATCAATATAAACTTCAAGTATGATACAGAGTAAATCATGAAAAATCAAATTCATAGCCCTTTGATATGTGGCTCCAGCATTTTTTAATCTGAATGTCATCACTGTCCACTTGAATAAACCAAGGAAACCAGGACATCGGAAAGCCGTTTTGTACATGTCCTCTTCGGCCATAAAAATTTGATTGTATCCGGCATTACCATCTAGAAAGCTAATAACCTTATGTCCAGAAGCATCATTAACAAGCATATCGGCTATTGGCATAGGATACTCATCTTTGGGTGTAGCCCTATTCAAATCTCTGAAATCAATGCACACCCTCAACTTGCCAGATCCTTTCTTCTCCATTGGGACAATGTTAGAAATCCACTCGGCATACCTGCAAGGTCGAATGAAATTAGCTTCAAGCAGTCGACCGATCTCTTCCTTGATCCGGTCATATGTTTTCAGATTAAATTTTCTGGCCGACTGTTTATAAGGTCTAAAACCAGCCTTTATAGGCAACCGATGCTCCACTAGCTCTCGTCTTAACCCTGGCATCTCATGATATTCCCATGCAAAGCAACAAACATATTCTTTCAATAGCCCGATTAACTTAGCTTTACAATCGGCTTTCAAATTTTTGTTTACAAACGTCGGTCGAGTGACTGAACCATCTCCAATATCTACCTCTTCTAATGGATCGGCCGACGTAAAACCTTGTCCAAGTTTATCCATGTCATCCAACTCCTCTATAGACTCATACATATCGTTCTCACTGGACCGATACTTTACAAGACGTTTTTGTAACCACTCGGAATTAGGATCCATTTAAACATATCATACCTTGGAGCCGATTGCATTCAGTCGACTTTAAAGAGACAGGCACAAAACCATTCTTGGTCGCGCTGAGAAAATCAAATTCTGATAAGTCACGTCCCGTCAAGCAAGTAGCATTGGGATGTTGCCAATCCACCGATGCATCGGCCAAAGCAACACAGGCCGAGTTATCCGCATGAATGACTTCCACTTCATCATCAACCCACTGAATCAAAAACTGGTGCATAGTGGATGGCATGCACTGGTTTGCATGAACCCAATCACGGCCTAGTATAAGGTTGTAGTTACCTTGTACCTCAGCGACAAAAAATGCAGTAGCCGAAGTTTTGCTTCCGACTGTAAGCTCCGCATACATTACACCTTTGGCTTCAGTTTTCTCTTTGCCTTCAAACCCGTTGAGAACCATATTGGTCTTTATCAATTCTTCATCAGGCAAACCCAATTTCTTGAAGACCGAATAGGGCATAAGATTTACCACAGCACCTCCATCCACAAGCATCCGAGTGAGCGGCGATCCATTGATATGACCTATGAGATATAATGGTTTCAGATGCATTACTGGTTCTTTTGGCTTCTCGAATATTGCGTTTTTAGGGCCAAAATCCAGCTGAGCCACCTCCCCTTCTTCATCTACAGCACGAAACTCAGCAGGTAAGTAGTACACCATATTGATATCCATACCTTCATGAACCGGCGTAGACTCATAGTCCAACATATCAGCCTCCTCCTCAAGTGCATCCACCGATTCTGAAATTTGTCCGAGTGATGGATAAGTAAGAAGTGTCGCAGACGATGTCATATCTGTTGCATCGTCCTCCTTTGGTGATGTAGGTATTGCTGTGATAGATGTAGAAGCTGCTGTATCTTGTATTTGTTTAGGCCTCCACACTTGTTTTGGTGGAACCATGGGTCGAGTGTCATTGAACAACTTATCCCTTTGTTTCTCGGCCTCCTGTTCTGCCATCTCTCGACTCCTTAACCTCTGTAGTTTCCTCTTTTGTGTCTTTGTTAGCCCTGGAGGACACCACTTTGGCTGAGTGTATTTAGGATCTCTCGTTTTTACTCGGCTGGTGCTTGCTTCATGGTCATTAGCCGAGTGCTTTGGCGCGATAGCAAGTATCGGCTCAGTCGGATTGCTATGCACAATCGGCTGCTGTATGGTGAATGTTTCGTTGCCCAAGATAAGTGAGTCGGCATCCATTTTCTCCTTGCCTTTTCCCGACTCAACCGCTACAACACTTGGTGATTTAACACGCCATTCTTTTCGACTTTCCAGATGCATGAAATTTCCACTCGGGCGCACCTTTTTACTCTGATGGAATCCACTCGGATGAATATCACTGGGATGGAATTCAGTCGGATGGAATCTACTTGGCCACATTTTTTCACTCGGATAGCTTCCACCTGGGTGCATTCTTACACTCGGATAATTTCCATCTGGTCGCATGTTTTGACCAGCCGACCGATAGTTACCGATGTTCAGTCGGCCTCTATATGAATAGTTAAGTCGATCCCAAACAGATTGCGTATGCTCTTCTGGAAACGGCGCCCTCGGTCCACTCGGTTTCATATACTGACTGAACATATCAGCTGATGGTGACCTTGGTCGCTTCAGATGAGTCGGTCGATTAAAGCTAGAACCGGCCGACTGGTTGGTGTACTTGGACAGTAACATATCAAAAGTTGGCTTGATCCGCTTGCGTTGTACTTTAACTTCATTCCTTTTCCACTTGCCAATTTCTGGACTCTTGGGCTTAACAAATCTCACACGAGCATTTTCTTACACTTGCAGTTGCCCCCCGAGTGTAGGATTCTTGATGGTGATTTTGATCACTTCCTTGCCATCGGGTTGCTTACCAAGCACAACCTGTCTCCCCAAGACCTTGTTGTCCTCCTTGTCTTTCCTGGGCTCACCAACAATGACATTAGCTTTATTAGCAGATTCGGCTACCTCCGTCCGAATGAGTAGCTTCTTCCCCTCCAAATCCATGGTATTCATTGGAAAAGGCTGTTTATCAACTTGCATCTCAGAAAAGTTCAATCGTCCGTCATTAATGGCCAATTGTATCTGTCGTCGAAAAACATTGCAATCGTTAGTAGCATGAGAAAAAGAATTATGATACTTGCAATAAGCACGCCATTTTAGCTCTTCAAACGGCGGTAAAGTATGAGATATTCTAATTATATTAGCCCGCAGCAAAGCATCAAATATTCTATCACACTTAGCAATGTTAAAAGTAAACTTCATCTCTTCATCACGATTCTTATGAATCGGTTTCAGATCATTGCAAGTAAAGGGTTTGGCCTTAGATGGCCAAACAAATTCAGTAGCAAAAACATCACCCTCATCGTCCGAGTGATCACTATCATATTCCACCATATTCATCTTTGGACGATCGGCTTTGTATCTATGCACTTCTTTGAGATCTTTGCTTCGGCTTTCCTGAGCCAAAGCCCTTTGTAAGACTTGGTTGATATTTAAGAACTCATAACCTTCTAGCTTTTCTCTAATGGGAGTTCTCAAACCACTCAGCACTAGGTCTGCCAAGTCTCTCTCGGTTATCACCAAACTAAAACACCGGTTTTTTGTTTCTCTGAATCTCTTGACGTAATCGGAGACCGATTCATCATGCTTCTGTTTAACCGATGTTAGATGTGATAACTTGAGTTCATTGTCGCCGCTATAAAAGTGATCATGAAATTTCTGCTCTAGCTGTGACCAAACCCGAATGGAACCATGTGGTAAAGAAGAAAACCATGAAAATGCAGTACCAGTTAAAGATAAAGGAAACAAACGCACTTTCAACTCATTTAGTGAGCCTGCTTCACCTAGTTGTGCTAAGTATTGACTAACATGCTCCCATGTGGTTTTTGTGCCCTCTCCATTGAACTTAACAAAATCTGGAATCTTATATCCCGGAGGGCACTGGATGGCATCAAAGTACTCGGGGTACGGCTTTTGGTAAATCCGATTCCGAGGTAACTCAACTCCAAAATTCTCTCTAAGCATCTTAGCCATCTCCTCTCTAAGATTAGCTAGACCATCATCCGTAATGGATGATGAAGCTTGTGGCAGTGTCATAGGAAGAGTATGGTTACTAGCTGTAGGTAGGAATTGTGGCATGTATGTCGACCCATAATTTGGTAGTGGTCGAGTGGTTGTAGCTATAGGTAGAGTTTGGTTCGGCGTTGCCACCGAACCTGTCATGCTCATAATAGGATTAATGGGTGTAGTCACAATCTGATTTGTTTGGGTAGGATAATAAGTCATCGGCACGGGAGGCGCCGATGCAATAGGTAAAGCCAGATTAGGGTTTTGCACACTAGCAGCTATACCATTATTACCACTAGACGATTGAGATATATTCTTCTGAGCATTAGTATTTTCTATAAAAGTTTGATAGACTAGATTGTTACCATCAGCAATACGACTTTCAACCTCAGCCCACTGCTCAGGAGAAAAGGCAGTACTTACAGAGGGTTTAACCTGCTCGGCTTGAAGAGGAGGGAACTTGATTTCTTCAATCGGAGTGATGTTGCCTTGGCGATCCTTCTTGAACTTTGCAAGGAACTCCTGCAAGTCCTTCTCCCCGCGCGCCTTCTTGTACTCCTCATAAACTTGGCGATGATCGGCCGATATCTCATCAACACTGGGCTTAATGATGTTATCGGCGTCTACCTCAGATGGCTTGGGAATATCAGACATGGTGGATGATGACGATTGATCTTCGTTCCCCAGCGGAGTCGCCAAAAAGTGTGTTGACACACGAACACGTCACGTGTACCCTCGACGCCGGGGGTGATGCACCGCAGCTCACGTCGAAGGAGACCCGACCGACAGCGCGATACGCAAGACAGTCGACGGGCGCTTTTGCAGACCCGAAAACCCCACACCCCCGGGAGGGACCCCGTCAGGGAGTGCGGCGGCTATGGGCTGCCCTAGGTCGATTCGCTCGCCCCTAGAGCCTCGGAATTCGTAGCTCTCAAACACGAAGAACAACAAAGACCGAGAGAGAAAAACGGTGGAGAGATAAAACGTAGATGAAAAAGTAGTATATTGATTTGTTCGATTGTGTGTTGTTCAATCGGCCGTCACCCCCAACATATATAAGAGGCGGCTGGACTTCCCGTACAAGTAAAGGATTCGTCTAGGCTTTCCTTACAAGAAAAATTACATCAATTCATGTCCTAGAGTCCTAATTCTATTCCAACTCGGATTCAGTCTGAATCTGGCCCAAACCCTGTCTTCCTTCTTGCGCGGGCCGCCGGGCTTGCATATGATCTCCGATCAAGACGGCCCAAATATCAAACTTGTGCGCCTCGACGATACGAACAACTCTCATGTTGATCACTTTTTCAAATAAGGCCATCTTGAATACTTTTCAAGGTCATCTTTATCTTCCAGTCGGACTCGGTCTTGCAGTAGACTGGATTATCCGAGTCTCGTAGTGAATTTGTAGCCTATATACTATCTCTGATGATGATGACTCCAAAATCAAAGTTTACCGTCTTGATGATACGCACAACTTTTGTATTGAACACTTCTTCATCCGAGGTCATCTTGATAAACTTTCAGGCATATGTTCAATTTCACTCGGATTCGAGCTCATCCACTCGGATTAGAGTCATTCACTTGGATCGTCCGACTGGATTTTTTCACTCGGATGCTTAGAATCTTTCACTCGGAATACAATTTTCACTCGGATGACCATATTTTCACTCGGAAGGCAATATTTCCATTCGGATGACTATATTTCCACCCGGAAGGCATTATCTTATTCGATCAGCAAGTTTTCGTCCCGATGGTAATCTTTCACTCGGAATATTTTCACCTGGAGGACAATTTCATTCGGATGACCATATTTCCACTCGGATGACTATATTTCCACTTGGATAATAATAAGTTCATCCGGTCAGCAAACTTTCACTCGACCGGTAAATTTTCACTCGACCGTAAAATTTCACTCGGATGGTAAACTTTTCACTCGAATTTTCCGACCGAAAACATAGCCTGATCTTGATTTGTCTCTCCAGGCCTCATACGACCTCGGATTGAGACGAATTATATATGAAAATCGATCGGCTCGACGAGACGAAACTTTTTCGTGTTGAAGGTTTTTCAATTCAAGGCCGTCTTGAAGGCCGAATTGCTCACGCTTTGCATCAGACACTCATCAACATGTGTCTGGTGTCAAGCGTAATATTTTGGTCTCTGGCCTGTCTAGACCGTATTGACTATAACTTTTGCATATGAACTCGGATTGAGATGATTTATATATGAAAATCGATCGTCTCGATGAGACGAAGACAATTTCTTTAGAGCACTCCTTCATCTAAGGTCATATTGAGGGCGTAATCGGCCGAAAAGCACTCAGAACATTAAATTTTGTCACTCGGAGTATAGCTTCGGCCACTGAGATGAGGTCGAATGGCGATAGCCTAAACATCAAAGTTGTTCCACTCGACGATATGAAACTTTCTCATGCTGAAAACCCTTTCACTCTGTATCTTGCCAAAATCAGGTGTCAACACTATGGGTAGTATCGGGGGGTATGAACCATGGTGAAGTTGGAATACAGTAGATATAGTTCTAATATGAAATTGAAATGAGTTTGCAACAGTACCTAAAGGTAGTGATTTTCTTTATTATACTAACGGATCTCACAAAGTTTTTGTTAAGTTTTTTGTGGATGAAGTGTTCGAAGAATGAGGAGTTACCGATGTGAGAAGAATAAAGAGAGGCAAGAGCTCAAGCTTGGGGATGCCCAAGGCACCCCAAGTAAATATTCTAAGGATACTCAAGCATCTAAGCTTGGGGATGCCCCGGTTGGCATCCCATCTTTCTTCTTCAACAATTATCGGTATACCTCGGTTTTTGTTTCGTTCACATGATTTGTGTCCTTTGTTTTTTTGTTCTCCCTTTATGAACCATGCTAGTATGAGATAGCCCTTCATTGATTTATATAATGCTTAATGTGCTTCACTTATATCTTTTAAGTATGATCTGATAGAATTGCTCTTTGTGCTTCACTTAAATGTTTTGAGTATGGTTGTATAGAATGCTTCATGTGCTTCACTTATACATTTTGAGCTTGGACATTGGTTAGTTTATATTAATTGTAGAAAGCTCCATGAACTTCACTTATATATTTTGGAGTATGAATAATACTTTCATCTAAAGCGGGTTCGGAAAAGTGTCAACTCTAGGAACTAGTGATCCCGCTATTCCGAATGAGAAGAATTTTGCTTATGTGGAGAGTAGAAAAATTTCTATGCTTGTAGATCATGACAATAATGCTTTATGTGATGGTTATATTGTTTAAATCATTCATGATGCTACTGAAAATTATTATGAGGGAGGAATACATGCTTGTAGGAGTGCAATAATATCAAATTTTCTCTCTATGTGCTTAAAGTTTTGAAGTTATACTTGTTTTTCCTTCCTATGCTAGTTGATTCTTGTTCTCATAAATTGTGTGCTCACAAAATCCCTAGGCATAGGAAGTGGGTTAGGTTTAAATGTGCTAGTCATATTCTTCATGATGCTCTCTTTATGTTCAAGTCTTATCTTTCATGTGAGCATCATTGAAATCATCATGCCTAGCTAAAAGGCATTAAAGAAAAGCGCTTGTTGGGAGACAACCCAATATTTACCCTTAATGTTTTTGTGTGTTTACATGATTAAGATACTGTACTAATCATGTTTTATAGCTTTTGTTTCAATAAAGTGCCAAGTAAGACCTTTGGAAAGACTTGGGTGAAAGTTAATGTGATCTTGCTGTAAAAAAACAGAAACTTTGCGCTCACGAGATTAGCTGCCATTTTTTACAGAAGAGTGCTTTGGTGCTGATTCTTTTTGAAGAAGATTAATAGACAAATTACTCACGTCCACCAATTTATTTCATAATTTTTTGAGTAGCAGAAGTATGGTTAGTGTTCAGATCAATACAGACTGTTCTGTTTCTGACAGATTCTGTTTTCATTGCACAGTTTGCTTGTTTTCTAGTTTCTATGACTTATATTCCTCAATATAAATTATAGAAATTATATGGTACAGTAGGCATTGTGTGAGAACAATTACAATCTTTGTCTTTGATAGTACCAAGGTGAATGGTTTACTCTTTATTGAAGGAAATATGCCCTAGAGGCAATAATAAAGTTATTATTTATTTCCTTATATCATGATAAATGTTTATTATTCATGCTAGAATTGTATTAACCGGAAACATAATACATGTGTGAATACATAGACAAACAGAGTGTCACTAGTATGCCTCTACTTGACTAGTTCGTTGATCAAAGATGGTTAAGTTTCCTAGCCATTGACATGGGTTGTCATTTGATTAACGGGATCACATCATTAGGAGAATGATGTGATTGACTTGACCCATTCCGTTAGCTTAACACATGATCGTTTAGTATGATGCTATTTCTTTCTTCATGACTTATACATGTTCCTATGACTATGAGATTATGCAACTCCCGTTTACCGGAGGAACACTTTGTGTGCTACCAAACGTCACAACGTAACTGGGTGATTATAAAGGTGCTCTACATGTGTCTCCGAAGGTACTTGTTGGGTTGGCGTATTTCGAGATTAGGATTTGTCACTCCGATTGTCGGAGAGGTATCTCTGGGCCCTCTCGGTAATGCACATCACTTAAGCCTTGCAAGCATTGGAACTAATGAGTTAGTTGCGAGATGATGTATTACGGAACGAGTAAAGAGACTTGTCGGTAACGAGATTGAACTAGGTATTGAGATACCGACGATTGAATGTCGGGCAAGTAACATACCGATGAAAAAGGGAACAATGTATGTTGTTATGCGGTCTGACCGATAAAGATCTTCGTAGAATATGTAGGAGCCAATATGGGCATCCAGGTCCCGCTATTGGTTATTGACCAGAGAGGTGTCTCGGTCATGTCTACATAGTTCTCGACCCCGTAGGGTCCGCACGCTTAACGTTCATTGATGATATAGTACTATATGAGTTATGTATGTTGGTGACCGAATGTTGTTCGGAGTCCGGGATGAGATCAAGGACATGACGAGGAACTCCACAATGGTCCGGAGATAAAGTTTAATATATGGGTTAATAGTGTTTGGTCACTGGAAGGGTTCCGGAATTCACCGGAAGGGGTTCCGGATGTTTCCCGAAATGTTTGGGTACGAGAACACTTTATTTGGGCCAAAGGGGAAAGCCCACAAGGTTTCTGGAAAGCGCAAAAGGAAGTTTTGCGGAGTCCAGGGGCCAGACGCCCGGGTCCCTGGCGTCTGGGTCCAGATGCCGGGAACCCTGGCGTCTGGCCCTGGAGTCCGAGAAGGACTCTTGCCTTTCGGGTGAAACCGACTTTGTGGAGGCTTGTACTCCAAGTTTCGACCCCAAGGCTCAACATATAAATAGAGGGGTAGGGCTAGCACCCAAGACACATCGAGAAACACCAAGCCGTGTGCCGGCAACCCCGTCTCCTCTACTTTATCCTCTGTCATAGTTTTCGTAGTGCTTAGGCGAAGCCCTGCGAAGATTGTTCTTCACCAACACCGTCGTGCTGCAGGAACTCATCTACTACTTCGCCCCTCTTGCTGGATCGAGAAGGCGAGGACGTCACCGAGCCGAACGTGTGCAGAACTCGGAGGTGCCGTGCTTTCAGTGCTTGGATAGGTCGGATCTTGAAGACGTACGACTACATCAACTGCGTTGATATAACGCTTCCGCTTATGGTCTACGAGGGTACGTAGACAACTCTCTCCCCTCTCGTTGCTATGCATCACCATGATCTTGCGTGTGCGTAGGAATTTTTTTTGAAATTACTACGTTCCCCAACAGTGGCATCTGAGCCAGGTTTTATGCGTTGATGTTATATGCACGAGTAGAACACAAGTGAGTTGTGGGCGATATAAGTCATACTGCTTACCAGCATGTCATACTTTGGTTCGGCGGTATTGTTGGATGAAGCGGCCTGGACCGACATTACGCGTATGCTTACGCGAGACTGGTTCTACCGACGTGCCTTGCACACAGGTGGCTGGCGGGTGTCAGTTTCTCCAACTTTAGTTGAACCGAGTGTGGCTACGCCCGGTCCTTGCGAAAGTTAAAACAGCACCAACTTGACAAACTATCGTTGTGGTTTGAGAGAAGTGCATATTTCAACCCTCAGTTTTTGCCCTAGTCTAATTTACAACCCCGAACTCCAATACCATCTAAATTACAACCCCCAACTCTCAAAACCAGCCAGGATTCAACCCTCCCCTCTCTGTTGACCGGTTTTGACCTGGTTGACCGGTTTTGACTAGTCAACAGGTCCAGTCAGCATGCCACATCAGCAAAAAAATGCAAAATTTCCAAGGAAACAACCTGTAAAATCGAAGAAAATCCAGGAAAAGAAATAAGAAATCCAATTTCCGAAAAACACGGAAAATAAAAAAATGAATTTCCAAAAAAAATCCAGAAAAAACCCAAAAACTCAAATTCCAGAAAAAAAAATCATTTTTATTTTCCCTAGCTTTTTTCGCGAACAATTTTTTTTTCTGAATTTTGCCTTTTTATATTTTTTCCCCGATCTTATAGATTTTTATTTACATTTTCTTGAAATTTTGAAAAAAAATCTGACGTGGCATGCTGATTGGACCTGTTGACTAGTCAAAACTGGTCACCCCAGGTCAAAACCGGTCAACAGGGAGGGGAGGGTTGAATCCTGACTGGTTTTGAGACTTGGGGGTTGTAATTTAGACGATATTAAAGTTCAGGGTTGTAAAATAAACTAGGGCAAGAGTTCAGAGTTGAAATATGCACTTCTCTCTTGTGGTTTTGATGCGTAGGTAAGAACGGTTCTTGCTAAGCCTGTAGCAGCCACGTAAAACTTGAAACAACAAAGTAGAGGACATCTAACTTGTTTTTGCAGGGCATGTTGTGATGTGGTATGGTCAAGACATGATGCTAAATTTTATTATATGAGATGATCATGTTTTGTAACCGAGTTATCGGCAACTGGCAGGAGCCATATGGTTGTCGCTTTATTGTATGCAATGCAATCGCCCTGTAATGCTTTACTTTATCACTAAGTGGTAGCGATAGTCGTAGAAGCATAAGATTGGCGAGACGACAACGATGCTACTATGGAGATCAAGGTGTCGCGCCGGTGACGATGGTGATCATGACGGTGCTTTGGAGATGGAGATCACAAGCACAAGATGATGATGGCCATATCATATCACTTATATTGATTGCATGTGATGTTTATCTTTTATACATCTTATCTTGCTTTGATTGACGGTAGCACTATAAGATGATCTCTCACTAAATTTCAAGAAAAAAGTGTTCTCCCTGAGTATGCACCGTTGCCAAAGTTCGTCGTGCCCAGACACCACGTGATGATAGGGTGTGATAAGCTCTACGTCCATCTACAACGGGTGCAAGCCAGTTTTGCACACGCAGAATACTCGGGTTAAACTTGACGAGCCTAGCATATGCAGATATGGCTTCGGAACACTGCGACCGAGAGGTCGAGCATGAATCATATAGTAGATATGATCAACATAATGATGTTCACCATTGATAGCTACTCCATTTCACGTGATGGTCGATTATGGTTTAGTTGATTTGGATCACGTGATCACTTAGAGAATTAGAGGGATGTCTTTCTAAGTGGGAGTTCTTAAGTAATATGATTAATTGAACTTAAATTTATCATGAACTTAGTACCTGATAGTATCTTGCTTGTCTATGTTTGATTGTAGATAGATGGCCCGTGTTGTTGTTCCGTTGAATTTTAATGCGTTCCTTGAGAAAGCAAAGTTGAAAGATGATCGTAGCAATTACATGGACTGGGTCCGTAACTTGAGGATTATCCTCATTGCTGCACAGAAGAATTACATCCTGGAAGCACCGCTGGGTGCCAGGCCTGCTGCAGGAGCAACACCAGATGTTATGAACGTCTGGCAGAGCAAAGCTGATGACTACTCAATAGTTCAGTGTGCCATGCTTTACGGCTTAGAACCGGGACTTCAACGACATTTTGAACGTCATGGAGCATATGAGATGTTCCAGGAGTTGAAGTTAATATTTCAAGCAAATGCCCGGATTGAGAGATATGAAGTCTCCAATAAGTTCTATAGCTGCAAGATGGAGGAGAATAGTTCTGTCAGTGAGCATATACTCAAGATGTCTGGGTATAATAATCACTTGATTCAACTGGGAGTTAATCTTCCGGATGATAGCGTCATTGACAGAATTCTCCAATCACTGCCACCAAGCTACAAGAGCTTCGTGATGAACTATAACATGCAAGGGATGGATAAGATGATTCACGAGCTCTTCGCAATGCTAAAAGCTGCGGAGGTAGAAATCAAGAAGGAGCATCAAGTGTTGATGATCAACAAGACCACTAGTTTCAAGAAAAAGGGCAAAGGGAAGAAGAAGGGGAACTTCAAGAAGAACAGCAAGCAAGTTGCTGCTCAGGAGAAGAAACCCAAGTCTGGACCTAAGCCTGAAACTGAGTGCTTCTACTGCAAGCAGACTGGTCACTGGAAGCAGAACTGCCCCAAGTATTTGGCGGATAAGAAGGATGGCAAGGTGAACAAAGGTATATGTGATATACATGTTATTGATGTGTACCTTACTAGAACTTGCAGTAGCACCTGGGTATTTGGGATTAGTTTCTACCTTCGGGATTAGTTTTAGACCTAAATAATTGTTATTTGGTGCTAGCGTTGAGCATGAACATTATATCTGGATCTTGTTTGATGCAAGACGGTTATTCATTTAAATCAGGGAATAATGGTTGTTTTATTTATATGAGTAATATCTTTTATGGTCATGCACCCTTGAAGAGTGGTCTATTTTTGACGAATCTCGATAGTAGTGATACACATATTCATAATGTTGAAGCCAAAAGATGCAGAGTTGATAATGATAGTGCAACTTATTTGTGGCACTGCCGTTTAGGTCATATCGGTGTAAAGTGCATGAAGAAACTCCATACTGATGGACTTTTGGAACCACTTGATTATGAATCACTTGGTACTTGTGAACCGTGCCTCATGGGCAAGATGACTAAAACCCGTTCTCCGGTACTATGGAGAGAGCAAGAGATTTATTGGAAATCATACATATAGATGTATGTGGTCCAATGAATGTTGAGCCTCGTGGCGAATATCGTTATTTTCTCACCTTCACAGATGATTTAAGCAGATATGGGTATATCTACTTAATGAAGCATAAGTCTGAAACATTTGAAAAGTTCAAAGAATTTCAGAGTGAAGTTGAAAATCATCGTAACAAGAAAATAAGGTTTCTACGATCTGATCATGGAGGAGAATATTTGAGTTACGAATTTGGTCTACATTTGAAACAATGCGGAATAGTTTCGCAACTCACGCCACCCGGAACACCACAGCATAATGGTGTGTCCGAACGTCGTAATCGTACTTTACTAGATATGGTGCGATCTATGATGACTCTTACTGATTTACTGCTATCGTTTTGGGGTTATGCTTTAGAGACGACCGCATTCACATTAAATAGGACACCATCGCAATCCGTTGAGATGACGCCTTATGAACTGTGGTTTGGCAAGAAACCAAAGTTGTCGTTTCTGAAAGTTTGGGGTTGCGATGCTTATGTGAAAAAGCTTCAACCTGATCAGCTCGAACCCAAATCGGCGAAATGTGTCTTCATAGGATACCCAAAGGAGACTGTTGGGTACACCTTCTATCACAGATCCGAAGGCAAGACATTTGTTGCTAAGAATGGATCCTTTCTAGAGAAGGAGTTTCTCTCGAAAGAAGTGAGTGGGAGGAAAGTAGAACTTGATGAGGTAACTGTACCTGCTCCCTTATTGGAAAGTAGTTCATTACAGAAACCGGTTTCTGTGACACCTGCACCAATTAGTGAGGAAGTTAATGATGATGATCATGGAACTTCAGATCAAGTTGTTACTGAACCTCGTAGATCAACCAGAGTAAGATCCACACCAGAGTGGTATGGTAATCCTGTTCTGGAAGTCATGCTACTGGATCATGATGAAACTACGAACTATGAAGAAGTGATGGTGAGCCCAGATTCCGCAAAATGGCTTGAAGCCATGAAATCTGAGATGGGATCCATGTATGAGAACAAAGTGTGGACTTTGGTTGACTTGCCCGATGATCGGCAAGCAATTGAGAATAAATGGATCTTCAAGAAGAAGACTGACGCTGACGGTAATATTATTGTCTACAAAGCTCGACTTGTTGCGAAAGGTTTTCGACAAGTTCAAGGGATTGACTATGATGAGACCTTCTCAACCGTAGCGATGCTTAAGTCTCTCCGAATCATGTTAGCGATTGCCACATTTTATGATTATGAAATTTGGCAGATGGATGTCAAAACTGCATTCCTGAATGGATTTCTGGAAGAAGAGTTGTATATGATGAAACCGGAAGGTTTTGTCGACCCAAAGGGAGCTAACAAAGTGTGCAAGCTTCAGCGATCCATTTATGGACTGGTGCAAGCCTCTCGGAGTTGGAATGAACGCTTTGATAGTGTGATCAAGGCATTTGGTTTTGTACAGACTTTTGGAGAAGCCTGTATTTACAAGAAAGTGAGTGGGAGCTCTGTAGCATTTCTGATATTATATGTGGATTATTACTGATTGGAAATGATATAGAATTTCTGGATAGTGTCGGGGATATACCCCGCAGCGTAAACCGGCCGGAAGTATAACCCGACCGGACTAGGCGTTTCATTGGTAACCCGCTAGAGGATTGGCGACTTACGTGTCTGGCGGTTCACTGGTATGATGATTCACGAGCCTGAAGACTCATTGGTGACCCGGTGCGTGTTCCAGATGGATGACAAGGCCCAAGGCCCAGCAGGCTGATTTATGTTAGTGGTGGGCCGGTTTAAGAGGAAAGGCGTGAGGAACATTTATCTTACAAGGAGTTAAGACCTGGACTTGTATCCGGTTTGTATTAGAAGGTAGACTAGTCCTAATCTTAATAGGACTCCACATGTAACCCGCCCCTTCAACATATATAAGGAGGGGCAGGGCTCCCCCAAAAGGGACAAGATTCACAAGTTCCACAAGTTGGACAAGTTAGGTTTAGACAATAGCTCTCGAGATAGAGCACTCTTGTAACCGTGATCATCATCCTCAATATCAATGAAGCAGGATGTAGGCTTTTACCTCCACCGTGAGGGGCCGAACCTGGGTAAAACATCGCGTCTCTTGTCCCGCCCAACCCCTCTCAAGCTACCACATAGATGCGTTGGCCTCGCGACTAAGTCCTGACACCTAGGACATCTGCCGTGACAATTCCACGACAGTTGGCGCCCACCGTGGGGCTTGCGCACGCTGGTGTTGAGTTCTTGGAGGGATCTTTCTTAGGGATCGAGGAGCTCGCAATTTTCTGGATGAAGAAGAACCGGTACGAGATGATCACGCAGGATTTACTTTTGATCTGGGAGTACAAGATTTGAGTTGAAGAAAAATTAGGGTTGCATGATGTGCGCCGCTGTGATCGAACGATCCATCGAAACCGGATCAACTTTCACCGTCACCAATACGGACAGAAGTTTTCCGGTATGATACTTAATATACGGCAGCCAAGTCGCTTCAAGTCGTATCCTCGTTCTTATCTTATGGAAGAAAACTATGCCTGAATAAAAAAAGTTGCATTGAGGGCGGTTGCGTGAGTAAAAGCAATCAAATGTTGAAATTGCTCGTAATGGCGATAAAAAGACCAAAAGTAGCATCCCTCGACCTGGATTGGCACGGGGTTCAAAAAAAAGGAGCCACGACAGAAGTGGATGAGGCCACGGACTTAATCTCTGCCTCCGTCTTCGTCTTGGAGCCGCCACCGCTGGACACGCTTCCGACTGCTGCTCGACCGCGACCCTGCCGTGCCGGTGCCTCTCCAACTTGTTGCCGTGGCTACAGCCCCGCCACGCCACTTTGCTGCTGGCCTCGATGCTGGAGTCGCCTCTCCCTTTGCCTGTTGCTCCGCCCGGCCGCGCATCGTTGAACCACCAGGTTCCCCGAGCCGCGCGTGCCCTCTGCTCCGGATTGTTCTGCATTGAGTCGCCTCGTCGTATGATTCCTTTACTGCAAGCCGGCCTCAGCTCCAGTCGCCGCCTCAAGTCGCCTCCGCTGTGAGCCGCCTTTGCCGACCTCACACCCGAGTCGACATTGTTCTTGCTGCCAAAGCCGCCCTGGCCTCGACTCCGAGCCGCCACCTGTCCGAGCGCGCCTCGCCTAGCCATCCGAGTCGCATCAAGCCGGCCCCTCCCCTGCTTCCAGTCGATGCCTCAAGTCGCCATCACCGCGGCCTCCCCTGCCGCGTCGAGCCGCCGTGGCCAGCTTTAAGACACCCAGCCTCGCGGCCGCCTCAATTGTGGCCTCGCGTCTCCGCCTTGAGCGTAGCCCTGCCGCCTCGCTGTTGCGGTGAGCCGTCGTCGCCCTCGTGCTTTGTCTACGCTGAGAACAGTGTCAAACCTGCCTGTCCGAGCCGCGGTCTTCGCTTAAGTCGTCGGGTCTCTGCACTTTGTTCGGCCCACAGTCGCGGTTCCACCCCGCGCCGTTTGGCCGCCGCCGTTGCCTCGCGCCTCAAGCATCGCCGGTCTACCGTTTTCGTCTGCTCCTCCGGCCGCCAAGCCATCCGACTCTTTTTCCGTTCTGCCACCGTGGCTGTTGTATGCTCGGTCACAAGGGTGAGGGCAGGAGGTTCAATAAACGGGTTTTCCAATCTACGGATACTCTTAATCATGTTATCAAAAACCAAGGGCTGTTAGACGGACATATTGACAGAGATAAGTGGTTACTACTACTGCTGCTCATGCGATACGTGCCGAGTACCAGAGGAGGAAAAGTGTCAATTACTGGTCTCCCAAAAATAATTGATAATGACATACTACTGATGTATAAGACATTTGGAGTGGACACTACAGTGGAGGCAGCACAACGAGCTATCAACTCTGCATATATGGAGGCAAATTCTACATTTCATAGCATCAGCTAAGTGAAGCTAATGGGAAGAAGTAGTGGATTTCTCAAAATACATGCTTCCTTGACAAACGGGCAAGATGATTTTCGCCTGGTACATAAGGTCAAATTGTTCAAAATGTACGGTGTACAATTCACCCTTGATGGACAAGACAGAATTCTTCGGCACCTTGAGTGCTCGGTATAGACCAAGAGAGTTGCTACATGTTTGCGCTGGATCAGCCACAATGTTAGCAGTTTATCCATGGATGCTATATACGGATCATTCATCATCCGAACATATCAGGGCAATTATTTATGACAAAAAGTGATATTATACCGCGGAGATGGAGGCACGCCAGCATCTTTCGGCCCAGGTGGTCGTCGTTATTCAACGAACAACCGCACCGGCTTACAGCATCGTGGCCGTCTCTCACGACCGCACCGGTTTACAATGCCACGGCTGACTCCCCCGTCCACACCGGTTTAAAACGCCGTGGCCGAAAAATCTGTCAGCACCCGCGGCCGACTCGGCCGCGATTGTTTTCAGTTTCGCCACAGTGATCATCAACTCCACGGTGATAATTGCTGACCTGACGCATCAAGTGAAATCCATCCAGCATATTTTTATAAATTATATATTGCTTTCTTTAAAAGAGCAATTACTCCGGTTTGCAAGTTGTCCCATGCAGGATTCAAACCGGTCTATATCACGGTTAATTATGAAGAATCTCAAGCCAGCTCCTCAAGTCGCCTTGAGACTCGGGGGCTACAATGATATGACTCAGCAAAGGTTGTCGGCTTTTCAGTGAAGTCAAGAACCCCAGGACGCTGGAGGGAAAGATAACCTGGTCCCGGAGGCTACTACCATATGGATGAAAATTTAAGGACCGTCAGAAAATTTCCGGTTCAAAATGAAGAATGCCGGTTTAAAATCCGGTTCAAGGGAAATCTGTTCTCCCACGAAGCTCTAAAGCTCTCAAATCCGGTTTAAGAATTTCCGGTTCAAAAAGGAATTAACTTCTCGCAAGTTCGAGTTGAAAGGCCGTCAGAAAATTTCCGGCTGAAAATGAAGATTCCGGTTTTACAATCCGGTTCAAGGGAAAGATATCTCCCACAAAGCTTTGAAGCTCTCAATACCCGGTTCAAAATCCCGGTTCAAGAAGAATTTATCTCTTGCAAAAAGTTAAAGGTGGCCGAAGAGGACCTGCTGCCATGATGTGCGGTTCAAACATGGGTATCCTGCCTTATTGGCTTATCATATTATTGATCACTTGGGGGCTTGGTCGTATCCGAACCATAGCTACACCTCTTGATCGGAGCAATGCCATAGCATCACTTGGGGGCTTGGTCGTATCCGAACCATAGCTACACCTCTTGATCGGCACAATGCCACAACATCACTTGGGGGCTTGGTCATATCCGAACCATAGCTACACCTCTTGATCGGCGCAATGCCACAACATCACTTGGGGGCTTGGTCGTATCCGAACCATAGCTACACCTATTGATCGGTGCAATGCCACAGCATCACTTGGGGGCTTGGTCGTATCCGAACCATAGCTACACCTCTTGATTGGCGTAATGCCACAACATCACTTGGGGGCTTGGTCGTATCCGAACCATAGTCACACCTCTTGATCGGCTCAAAGCCAAATCAATCCGGGGCCAAAGAGGGTGTTGTAAAACAACAACTCAAACATAGGCACCCACTGAGCACAGCTCAAAACGTTACTTGGGGATTCTTTGCTATCGAAATGAACTTAGAATCTACACTTGTAATGGGCTATCAAGCCATGGCTTGGAAGCCTGGTGTATACACCTAAAACCCCGGGTTATCCTGCCTCTTTAAGTAAGTCACTCCATCTAGGTAAACCTGGTATGACCCATCGAACGTTGCACAAGTCAATCCCATGGACCCTGAACTTGTTAAAGTTAAATCGGTGATTGGTTAAAGATTGAGGTCCATCTTAAAAAGGCTTTGCAAAATGGTTTAACTCGGCGGCCTGGCAGCCCATGAAAAGCCTTGATTTAGGGCCTGGCAGCCCATGAAAAGCCTTTCATATTTCTTTTTTATTTTGCGGTTTTAACCTATTTTGATCAGGGATTTATGAATATTTTCTGATAAACCGGCGTTTATTGACCCGGCTTGGCTTTTAACTGCAAGTTGTCAGTACATGATCAGTTATAATCCGGTGCTTATTGACCCGGTCTGGTTTTGACTACAAGTCGCCAGTATTATATATGAATAATCCGGTGTTTATTACAACCCGGTACGGTTTTATCATAAACCGGCACAATATGGAAGGAGTTATCAGTACTCAAGATTGGGGTTATCACCTTTACTACAATAAAGTTGGCCAACCAATGATGTGATTTAATGTCACAGGTATGATATATTTCATATTTGATTATTCTTAAGTGCAGCCTTGGTTATCAACCCATGTTATATGTTGGGCATTATGACCTGTCCGACGATAAACCACCAGGACACTTTAAACTTGCTGTATGTAGAAACAGGTTGAATAAAGCATAATTATAAATCACCAGTGTTTATTAACTCGGCCCGGCTTTAAGACGATAAGTCGCCAGTGTATGATGAGAAATTATCCGGTGTTTGTTAACCCGGCCTGGCTTTGGACTATAAGTCACCAGTATATATTTGGATTGCGCCATTGGAATCATGCGCTTATAAATCGTTGGGTATATTCTTCAAATCTTTAATAGTCAACATGGCTGGATTTTTATTATGGTTATCAATAACCAGTACTATGATTGAGATTTTCAAAGTCGCTTTAGCGCAATGGCTATTATTTTATCAATGGATATAATTTATTCTACAATGGAAGGAATAGTCCCGAGTCGCTGCAGGCTTATGACCTGACACTTGGGGGCTACATTATTCAAAGTTGAGATTATATCAAATATGCAAGTCTCATGTCGCTGCAGGCATGCACCATGATACTTGGGGGCTAATGCAAAGTCATTTTTTGCTCATCTTATTGAAGACCCGACTCATCATATCATAATGAGCCGGCCCTTGGGGGCTACCAATTGCTCCTATCAAACATTCAAGGTATACAAGCCTTAATCCATTATATTAAAGGGTTCATTGCTCAGTTGGTAAAGCACAAAGCTCTTAACCTTGTGGACGTGGGTTCAAGCCCTACGATGGAAGCTACATTATAATATGTTATTTCCATTGAAGTATATATCAAGTTCCGGTTCAGTATTATCTTACTAGGCCCTTGGGGGCTACACATCACTGCTAAAATCTACATGATTATATTTACAAAGTCCCTGCTCATTATTGCATAATGACCCGGCCCTTGGGGGCTACACTGGTTCAAGTTTTTTATGAGCATAAGGCAATTACAAGTCCTAGGTTGCTGCAAGCATGACAACCCGGCACTTGGGGGCTACATATGTGGGATATTCAGTTTTGACTAATGATTGAGGTGAACAATCTAGATTTCTTCAAGGTTGCAGCATTTATATTGAGACAAGTCTTAAGCTGTCACTATGTTCTCCTCTTAAGACTTGGGGGCTACAGGTAATATGGATACGAGGGAGAGAAATCTTCAAAATTTTCAGCTTTGACCCGACGTTGGCAACAATCATGACCCGGAGTATATAACAGTCATGACCTGGAATCAAAAGTTTTCATAACTCGGCAATTTTGGATAAATCGGCAAGTTTTTCAAGCCGGTTGAGTATCAGTTGAATATTTAAAGACCGATATTTTTGTCAAGTTAGAGCATTGAAGGCCGATTCAAATGGATTCTTTATTTACAATATTTCTTCTTGAAGAAAAATAATTATGAAGCTGGTCTAATGACCCGGATTTTCTAGAAGAAGGAAATGACAAGGACTTAAGGATGTTCAGGTGCCGGTTTACAAGAATTCTTAACCCGGAGCACAACCTGTCAATTTTGTTCTTGTGTTTATTTTGCAGTATAAGTTTACCATGGATAAATCCAAGCTAAACTTGGGGGCTAATGTCGGGGATATACCCCATGGCGTAAACCGGCCGGAAGTATAACCCGGCCGGACTAGGCGTTTCATTGGTAACCCGCTAGAGGATTGGCGACTTACGTGTCTGGCGGTTCACTGGTATGACGATTCATGAGCCTGAAGACTCATTGGTGACCCGGCGCGTGTTCCAGATGGATGACAAGGCCCAAGGCCCAGCAGGCCGGTTGCCGGGGTACTGATCCACGGGCACCTATGGGACCGGCGGACCAGGTCCCTTTCGGTTCGGCGGGGGCGGAGATCATGCAAAGAGCAAATCGAGGCGATGCACGCGAGCGATTTACCCAGGTTCGGGCCGCACGGATGCGTAAAACCCTACTCCTGCTTTGTGGTTTGTATTGATTTCTAGCTCGGGAGCGCGGAGTGCTACAGTACACTTCAGCAGCTAACGAGACCGAGCGTGAGTGTTCTCTGAAATGGCTAACCCCCCCTATGTTGCACACGGGCCTCCTTTTATATGCTCAAGGGGTTACCGACAGGTGGCAATGGAGGTAAAGGGCAAAAATGGAAAGGTGCTATGGTAGGCACAGCTACCTGCTACAGTGTATCATACCTAACCCTGACGGCAGGGGACAAGGGCCTTAAATGCCCATCTGTGTCGCCTAAATAGTGCGAAAAGGGACCGCCAGGGACGCCACCGTTCGCCACGATGGCGATCTTGTCAGCGCCGCTTGCCACCGCACGCCGCTGGCTGCACAGCCTCCCGCCACGTACGCCTGGAAGGGCCCCAGAGCGACACGTTGGTGGATGTGCTGGAGCGCGGGCCCAAAGAGGTGGTTTGCCGCGGCAAGCGCCTTGCCGCTGTCGTTGTCTTGTCACGTCCGGGAGCTTGTCGCTCACCGGGCCTTGCCGGGACGCGTGGTGCGCCGCGGCAAGTTCCTTGAAATGCCTTGGGTGGCCTTCCCGGCAAGCTCCTCTTGCCGGGGTCTTGGGATGCTTTTGTTAGCCTTCCCGGCAAGCTCCTCTTGCCGGGGTCTTGTCTTCTTGGCTTGGACACTTTGTTCTTGAATGGCTCCAAAGGAACCACGGAGGACCTTGGCGGTCGCCCGGCAAGCCTTGCCGCGGGATGCTGCGACTGCCCGTGCACAAGTTCGGGATACTAATGTACCCCTACTCTAGTACACCGACAGGAGCCCCCGGGCTTGGGCCATACACGGTGCCGAGCGCTGTTGGGCCAGGCCCAAAACAGGGCACGGGCACGCGCGGCCTAGGTTACGCCGTATCTCACTCCGTATCCACCGCGCCCTCCCCGAACGGCACGCGTCGAATGCGGCGTCGTGGGAGAGATCGTGGGTGATTACTTTATTCGGAAATGCGGAACATCCGCCTCTTCCCCCTTTATAAGAAGGGGAAACAGGGGCAATTGGCCCATTCGCCCGTTGCTGCTTCCAATCTCAGAAATCTCCGCCGCTCCCTCGCCGTCCCAAAGCTGAGAGAGAGAGAGCAGCGCTCCGCCCCCCATCGCCACCAGTCTCACCAACGCCGTCGGCCTCCTCCACTGCTTCCGCCATGGCTCCAAAAGCCGACAAGGGGAAGGCCGTGAAGTCGACCGAGGCGCAGCGGCTCGCGGCGCTGCGGAAGGAGCGGTCCGTCTTCCCCCCCTAGCTTGGCGTGAAGGAGCTGAGGGAGAACTACTACCTTTTCTGGTCGGCGGAGACGCGCGCGCATCCGCGCACAAAGGTACTCCCCGCCGCTGCTTGGAAGAAGGCTCCAAATGGATACCCCTTTTTTGCTCTGTTCTTCTACTGCGGGCTCTGCCCGCCTTTTTCTGAATTCTTCTGCGACATTATGAATACCTACGGATTCCACCTCCTTGACTTCACCCCCAATGCTGTCCTGACCATGGCAGTTTTCGCACATCTCTGTGAAAACTTTGTCGGAGTCCTTCCCAACGTAGCCCTCTTCCGCCACTTCTTCATACCCCGAGTAGAGAGAGGAGAGCCTCTATCCGGCGGAATCGCCTGGATCTCAAGGGCCGGCAAGAAGGAAACGTATCTGGAGGGAGAATTCCGCGGCAAGTGGGAGGAGTGGAGAGCTGATTGGTGCTGGATTGACGAGGAGAGCCCGCAGCCATTCACCACCCGGCGCCGAACCCCAGTAGCACACGGCAGCGATTGGAGTGACGTGGCCCCGGAAGATGACAGGCTGAAGATTGCCGTCACCAGGATCCTATGCCTCAGGCTTGCCGGGCTTACTGTTGGCGCTGTTGGCGCAGACTTCCTTCGCCGCCGCATCGCCCCCCTGCAGGAATGGGGGAGGCCCACTTGGGAGTTCAAGAATGCGGCAGATATCATGAGGCTGCGGCCGGGCCTCAACTACAACTTCACAGTCCTGGAGCTCAACGCGATGCTGCAGGAACTCTTCAAGTATGACCCCAACATCCCGAGGTTTTCAGGTTGCCGGGGGGCGTCGTTCCGTTGTGCAACAATTCCTCGCTCGACCGCATCCACGCAATGATGCCGGAGTGCGACTCGCATGGAATTGTGCCAACTTGGCAGGAGCCTGTAGACGACGTCGTGCAGCAGTTCTTCGACGACTTGGTGGAAGTGCCAATCCGCCCCGACGAGAAGGACGGCCTCACCCGCGACACCACCGATGCAGAGATGGTGCTCATTGCTACTAGGCTGGAGGAGGCAGCGGCAGCCGCGGCCGCGGGCGAGTTTGGGTTCACTGTGGAGGAAGCAGATGCAGCGGAAGCGGCAAGCCGTGCCGAGCGAGGGGAGCCCGCCGGCAAGAAGGAGCTTGCCGGGCGTGACGCCGAGCCGAGCGAGCCCGCCAAGGACACGAGCGGCTCGTTGGAAATCAACTCTTCTTCCTCCTCATCTTTGGGCAGCTCACCGCAAGCAGAGCCTCCATCCCCACCAAGAAGGCGTCTCCGCAAGGCCGGTGACGTGGCGGAGCGGCAAGCGGGTCAACAGTCGCCGCACCGCGTGACACGCTCCACCGCGGCAAACACCGTTGCCACGGGAGCGCCTCATGCTGCGACGGCAACTGGAGCGGAGTCTAGCCGGACCACCGCTTCAGTTCCTGCCGCTGCTCACATCGCGCCGACAGCCGGAGCGGGGTCGTCTCAGACCACCGCCACTGCCCCCGCCAAGTGGCCAAGGGAAGCTACCCCTCCGCCTCCTCGCGCCGGGCGCACGCCGGACTTCGACTTCTCCGCGTTCAGCTCCGACGAGGAAGAAGAAGAAGAGTAAGCTTCTCTTGCTGTACTTGTAATTCTTCAATTCTTGCTGTTTGTCTTGTTTCTCACTTGCTTTTCTCTGAACTTGTTCCTCTTTAGGACTCTGGCCCAGAGAGCGGCAAAGAGAGCCAAGGTCCCGGTGATCGTCATCGAGGACGAGCCCACTGCGACAGCAGGTGGTGCGCCCGAGACAACCTTGCCGGACCCGGCGACTTCTCTCCAGAGCAGCCCCCAGCGTAAGTGTATGATTTACTTTCCGCTGTGAGGCGCGCATGGGTACTTGTCTTTGCTGATATTTGCTTGTTGACTTGTGCAGGAGCCGAGCAGCCCCACCAAGAGCCAAGGGAGAATCCCCCGACAAGGGAGAACTCCCCGGCAAGGGAGGGTTCTCCGGCGAGGGACAGCACCAGCGGCCCCCCAACGGTAGAGACCACGACTGCAGAACCTGGTGCAGGTACTCCTCTTGCTTCAAAACTTCCCTTGGGTTCTTCTTCTTTTGATCTTCTTTTTGTTGGATTTTTGCTTGACTCTTCCCCCTTTTCCGGCCGTCAGATCCATCCGCTGCGGAGCAGATGGAGACCGAGGTCGCCGCCGACGAAGCAGCCGGTGCTGGAGATGCCGCCGGCGCAGAGGCCGCCAAGGCTGACGCCACAGCAACTGGCGAGGGGTCTGGCGATCGTACTGACGGCCCAGAGGCCGCAGGAGCGCCAGGCGCTACGCCGACCGCCGACCCGTCCGCTGAAGCCACAGCGCCAAGCTCCGAGGAGCCCTAGCCGGGCGTCTATTTGAAGGCCGGCGACGATGTCTTCATCAATCTTCCGTGGGCATCAAGCTCCAGAGCGCCGGTCGAGGGGGAGATCTTTGACGGAGAAGTGCTTGCCTCCGCGGGGCTGACGCTGGTCGACGCGCCAAGCGGCAGCAGCAACGAGCCTGAAGAAGAGCGGCTGCTGCGGAAGTTGATGTCGCTCTATCGCGCGCGGCAAGCCAAGCTGGAATCCCGCGAGGCACTTGTCGCGAAGGCGGGAGCTGACATCGAAAAGCGCGCGGAAGAGCTTGGGGGTTTCCACCGGGAAGCCCTCTGGTCCCTGGCGGAGGAGCGGGAGTAGCTCGGCGAAGCGCAGAAGGCCGAAGTCGAAGAGCGGCAGCGACTTGCCGCTGTGAAGCTAGCCGCGGAGGAGGGTGAGCTGGTGCAGCGGAAGGTCAATCTCGACTCCCACGAGGAGGAGCTTGCCGCGCGCGAGGAAAAGCTCAGTGGAGCCCTCAAACAAGCGGAAGATGCCGCCGCCGCCGCCGAGGCCGCCAAGGAGGAGTTGAAGACGAAGGTGGCGCGGCTAGAGGCCGATCTCTCCGAGAAGGGCAAGGAGCTCAGCGCCGCCAAGGTCTCCAACGTGGATCTTGAGTTGAAACTAACCACTTTGACCAAGACTCTGGACAGCGCCAAGAAGCGGGAGGCGGCCTTGAAGGAGGAAATCAAGGCCGACAAGGCGCTGCTGGAGAGTGCTGCCACCGCCCAGAACGCCTTCAGGGAGACTGTGACGCACTGGACGGAGAGTCTTGTGAACTCCGCCACAGACATCGACAAAGAGCTGGTGCAGCTGGGGATGGAGGATCTCGGGTATCCCTCCGACGACAACCTCCAACCCAGCGCCAAGCTCGTCCTGTTCTTCAAGGGCGTGGCGACGGCCCTCCAGCGACTCCGGGAGAGGATCCCCAAGCAACTGGCTAACGAGTCACGCAAGATCTGTGCAGGAGCTCTTCAGAAAGTGTTAATGAAGGTGGCCTTCCGCAATCCGGGCCTCCGCCTCACCAACGTCCTCAGGACCTTGCCACCGGATGCTGATCTGGAGGAGCTCAAGGCCCTTGTCGCACCCATTGTGGACAAGGTGAGCGGGATCAAGAGGGTCGAAGGCGATCGCGTAGATTAGGCCGTCTATTTCTTCTTTCCTTGCCGCTATTTATCATGTCATGAAAACAATCTGTTAGAGCTGCGACAAGCTATTTTTGTAATATAACTCTATTCTGGGCAATGATCGCAACGTTATTCCCTTTACTTGATTCCTCCCTTTGTATGTTTTTGCCCTACGCTTTTAGGGAACTTGCCGGTGCAGGCACCTGAGACGCGAGCGCTGAGTGCGGAACGTCAGCAGCCTGCTGGCGGTGCCGTTACCGGCAAGAAACCTTGTCGCAACTAGTTGCAGCTCACTTAAGTTGTTGAGCGGACTCGAAACAAAATAAGGGCGCAACTAGCTACGAGTTGGTTCCTCCACACACAGGTTTTCCATACAAAGTGCGGTCGTTCAAGGGAGATAACTTAAAAAATTTGATTGCTCAAACTTTGGCAACTTAGCTTTTCTGTTGTTTGCTTCCCGGCAAGGCGAAACTTTCTTGAACGACGCCTGGTCCATACCATCGTCTTCTCCTTTCCCCCGGCAAACTTGTGGGCGAGGGGAACCTTCCTTTCAAAAGAAAGAAGAGACAATACAGATATGGAGCTTTACAGCTCGTTATTGCTTACCGTGGAGTAGGTGCTGCACAAAGTGTCAGATCATATATGCCAAAAAATAGAAAGCATAAAATTGACAAAATGTGCGGAGCACATGAGCTTTATTTATGCACGGGATCTGCGCCCGGCTTTGTACAAAGGATTACATGCAACAGCAGCAAGAATTGTACAAAAGGTGGTTGCCGGAACAGGTTCCGACAACCGCGCCTTACGGGTAAAACTTACGAAGATGTTCAATGTTCTAGGAGTTGCTCACCGGAATTCCATCTTCGGTCTCAAGGCGAACAGTGCCAGGCCTAGTGACTCCTTTCACCCGGTAAGGGCCTTCCCACTTCGGCGTCAACTTGTTGGAATTCTTGGCGGACTGACCACGCTGAAGAACAAGGTTGCCTTCCTCGAGACTTCTGGCATTAACTTTGCGGCTATGGTAGCGGCGCAAAGCTTGCTGCTAGCGAGTAGCTCGCACAGCAGCCTGAAGACGGTCTTCCTCAAGGAGCAGCGCGTCATCTTGTCGCAGCTGCTCTTGCTCAAGCTCATCATAAGCGAGCACTCGAGGTGACCCATATACGAGTTCCGTGGGGATAACTGCGTCTGCTCCATAGACTAGAGTGAAAGGTGTCTGGCCAGTGGCTCGATTTGGCGTCGTCCTGATCGACCAAAGAACCACCGGCAGCTCCTCGATCCAGTTTCTTCCGCACTTGTGCAGCCTGTCGAAAGTTCTGGTCTTGAGCCCGTGCAGCACTTCAGCATTTGCCCTCTCTGCTTGACCGTTGCTTCTCGGGTGAGCAACAGAAGCGAAGCAGACCTTGGCGCCAAGATCTTGGACGTACTGCATGAAGGTGCGGCTCGTGAATTGTGTACCATTGTCGGTGATTATCCTGTTAGGGATCCCGAAGCGGCAAACAATCGACCTGAAGAACTTGACTGCTGACTGTGCTGTCACCTTCCTCACTGGTTCCACTTCCGGCCACTTTGTGAACTTGTCGATTGCAACGTACAAGTACTCAAAGCCCCCGACAGCTCGGGGAAAGGGGCCGAGGATGTCGAGCCCCCATAACGAAAATGGCCAGGATAAAGGGATCGTCTAGAGAGCTTGAGCTGGTTGGTGTATCTACTTGGAATGAAACTAGCACGCTTCACACTTGGTTACTTGTGCAGTTGCATCCTGGAGGGCTGTTGGCCAGAAGAAACCTTGCCGGAATGCTTTGCCGACAAGTGCTCTTGCGCCAATGTGGTGTCCACATATGCCTCCATGTATCTCTGCCAACAGCTTTTGTCCGTCTTCCCGGTGAATACACTTCAATTTCACACCGTTGAGTCTTCTTCTGTACAGTGTCTTGTCGACAAACTGGTACATACTTGACTGCCAGGCTACTCTTTCCGCTTCTTCTTGCTCTTCGGGAAGTTCTCCTGTCTGAAGGAAACGGACAATCTGCTGTGCCCATGCTGGAGCTTGTGGCTCGACAACAAGGACTAAAGGCAAATCTGCGGCTGCGAGAACGTCCGCTTCTACGGCAAGAACCTGCGGGTCTGCCGGAGCTTGACGTTCCCCGGCAAGCTTGCCGGAGCAAAACTTGTCGGAGCTTCTGCTTCAACGGGACAAACCCTAGGGCTTGCCGGAGCAGACTGCTCCTCAGCGCTCTTGGCGTTGATTTTAGGGACTTTCTTGGCGGCGGCTTCGGGAAGCTCTGCCGGCAAATAGTCACCAGAAACCAACTTCCTCTTCTTGCTCTGTCCAGTTGATGGCGTTACGGACGGCTGAGTCAGCTTGAGCACAAAGATCCCTGGTTCCACAGGTAACTTAAGTGCGGCGCATTTTGACAGGCCATCGGCAATGGCGTTCTGAGCTCTTGGAACATGTTCCATTTGTAGGCCTTCAAAGTGCTCTTCTAGCTTTCTCACTTCGTCGACGTAAGCTTCCATCAACGGACTTTGATAACTCTTGTTTACTTGGCGGACGACAAGCTGTGAGTCACCCCTGACAATGAGCTTCTTGATCCCAAGGTCTGCTGCGATCCTGAGACCGGCAAGCAAGCCTTCATACTCTGCAGTATTGTTTGTTGCTTGCTCCTTGGGAAAGTGCATCTGGACTACGTACTTGAGGTGCTCTCCGGCGGGTGCGACAAGCAGCACGCCAGCGCCGGCGTCTTGCAGCGAAAAGGCACCATCAAAGTACATCAGCCACTCTTTGCTTACTTCCTTGTCGGGGATGCTCGTTTCTGGGATTTCTTCATCTGGTGTTGGCATCCATTCTGCTATAAATTCTGCCAATGCTCTGCTCTGTATAGTTGAAGTACTTTCAAACTTGAGGCCAAAGCTTGACAGTTCCAGTGCCCACTCAACAATCCTTCCTGTCGCTTCTGGATTCTGCAGTATCCTCTTCAGCGGAAAGCGAGTGACAACTGTGATCTCATGTGCTTGGAAGTAATGGCGCAGCTTTCTCGAGGCCATGAGAAGGCCGAAAAGCAACTTCTGCATGCCAGAGTACCTTGACCTAGCCCCCTGCAGAAGGGAACTAACAAAGTAAACTGGGCGCTGCACCATCTTCTTCTGTGTCTCCTCGTGCATCTGTGCAGATCTATCTTTGTCGGGACCAGAGCTTGCCGGGGAAGCCCCTTGCTTGTCGCTGGATGCGTTTGCCGTGGTTGCCGGCTCGTCATCTGCCTCCCTCTCTGCTACTAACGCAACACTAACCACTTGATTGGTTGCCGCTATATACAACAGCAACTTCTCTTGTGGCTTAGGTGCGACAAGTATTGGAGGGGAGGACAGGTATCTCTTCAAGCCTTGCAGCGCAGCCTCCGCTTCCGGAGTCCATCTCATTGGACCTGCCTTTTTCAATAATTTGAAAAATGGCAGGGCGCGCTCAGCAGACCTAGAGATAAACCTGCTGAGAGCAGCCACGCAACCGGCAAGTCTTTGCACATCCTTGACGCGCTTTGGTGCTTCAATCTGCTCAATGGCCTTGATCTTGTCAGGATTGGCTTCAATTCCCCGCTGAGACACAAAGAACCCGAGAAGCTTGCCGGAGGGAACTCCAAACACACACTTCTCTGGGTTGAGCTTGAGGCTGATCTTGCGCAGATTTGCGAAGGTCTCGTCTAAATCTTGAACCAAAGTTGCACTGTCCTTGCTCTTGACCACTATGTCATCCATGTAAGCTTCCACATTTCTGTGTATTTGTGGCTCAAGAGCAACATGGACTACTCTTGCAAATGTTGAACCAGCATTTTTTAATCCGAAAGGCATCCGTACGAAACAGTACGTGCCACATGGAGTAATAAATGCGGTCTTCTCCTCATCCTCTTCTGCCATGAAGATCTGATGATATCCTGAGTATGCGTCAAGAAATGAAAGCAAATCACATCCGGCTGTGGAGTCAACAATCTGGTCAATGCGCGGCAAAGGAAATGGGTCTTTGGGACAAGCTTTGTTAACATCAGTAAAATCGTTACAAAGTCTCCATTTCCCATTTGCCTTGCGCACGACTACAGGATTGGCCAACCACGTAGGATGGAGCACTCCTCTGACAAGGCCTGCTGCTTCCAGCTTCTTGATCTCTTCTGCAATGAACTCTTGGCGCTCCACTGCCTGCTTCCTGACCTTCTGCTTGACGGGCCGCGCATGAGGACAAACGGCAAGGTGGTGCTCAATCACTTTCCTGGGAACACCGGGGATGTCAGACGGCTGCCACGCAAACACGTTCGCCCGCAGGAAAGCAACAAGCGCGCTTTCCTATTTGGGGTCGAGAGTGGCACTGATGGTGAAGGTACCACCAGTGCCGTCCTCCTTGGCGGACACCTTTTTCGTCTCTGGCGGAGCTGCCATCGTCTTCTTACACTTGCCGGTGGAGCTCGATGGTGCGTCCTCGACGGCAGCGCAGCACTCCGAAGAGGTGCGCTTGCCGGAGTGGGCATCAGAACTCTTGCCGGACTTGGTCTTCTTTCCCCCGGGAGCTTCAGCGGCAAGTGGTTTGCGATCTGCCGCGGCTGCCGCTTCCCGGTAGATCTTGTCGGCACAGATAAGAGCATCCTTCTTGTCGCCGGGGACAGAGATGACGCTTATCTGGCCTGGCATCTTCAGCATGTTATATGCGTGATGAGAGGCTGCCATGAACTTGGCGAGTGCTGGACGGCCAAGTATCCCATTGTAAGGCAATGGAATATCGGCAACGTCAAATGTGACCCTCTCAGTCCTAAAGTTCAGCTCGCTGCCAAATGTTACTGGCAGCGTGACCTTCCCCTTCGGCTTGCTCCTTCCCGGGTTGATTCCTTGGAATGTGCCGGTCTCTTCAAGCTCGCTGTCGGGGATCTGGAGTTTTTGGAGTACAGCGGAGGAGATCAGGTTCAAGCCGGCCCCGCCGTCAACTAGCATCTTGGTGACCTTGAGGTTGCGGATAGTTGGTGAAACCAACATCGGCAAACACCCGACCGCAGTTGTGCGATCAGGGTGGTCCTCAATGTCAAAGATGATAGGCGTGCTGGACCATTTCAGAAGTTTGCGTGATTCGACAGGTGGTTCCGCTGCATTGACTTCCCGTACCCACTGCTTGAGTTGGCGGTGTGAAGTATGCAGAGAGGCACCGCCGTCAACGCACAAGACCTCTGTGGCTTTCTGAAACTCCTTCTCACTGGTCTCAACATCATCCATGTCTTCGTCATCATCGTCGTCTTCATCGTTGTCGCGGCCGCGGGGAGGTCTGTCTCCTTGCCACTTCTTGGCCTTGCCGCGGCGTCCTCCCCGGCCGGCGCGCTTCTTGCCAGATTCTCCAGCGCCACTTTGGGCCCTCTCCTTGTCTCGCCGCTCGTACTCAGCCTTTTGCTGCTGGACAAGCTGCTCGACCTTCTTGCAGCTCTGGAGGTCATGGCCCTTGGTGCGGTGAATCTTGCAGTACTGCTTGTCGATGCCGTCCTGCTTGTCGGCGACTGCCACACCATGACAGTTGGTGCACGCGGCAACATCCTTGCCGGAGCTACCAACTTTAGGCTTCTTGGCGCCACCTTCGTTGCCGGACTGCTCAACGACTAGCACCTCTTTGCCTTTCTTCTTCCTGTTCCACCGCCGGTTCTTCTTTGCCGGGGCAGCATCCTCACTGTCAGATCCTCCTGCTCCTATATTCTCTCCGGGGAGTTTCCTCCCTTCCTCAGCACGTGCACACTTGTCGGCCAGGGCATACAGCTCGCTGACGTCTCTGATCTTGCACATCGCCATCTCCTCCCGCATCCTGCGGTTACGCACGTTCTGATGGAACGCGCTGATAACCGCGGCAGGGTGGACATCTGGGATGTTGTGCTGCACACGGCTGAATCTCTGAATGTACTTGCGCAGAGGCTCTCCTTCCTTCTGGGCGAGCAGATGAAGGTCACTCTCTTGGCCATGAGGTTTGTGGCCGCCTGTAAAGGCGCCGACAAACTGATGGCATAGGTCTGCCCAGGAGGATATGGAGTTGTCCGGCAAGTGCATGAGCCAGGACCTGACGTTGGGCTTGAGCACCAACGGGAAGTAGTTGGCAAGGATCTTGTCGTCCCGCCCCCCAGCAGCCTGCACCGCGATGGTGTAGATGCTGAGGAACTCCGACGGATGCGACTTGCCGTCGTACTTCTCTGGCACATCTGGCTTGAAATTCTTCATACTGGGCCAATGGACTTGCCACAGCTCACGGGTGAACGCAGGACAACCTACCGCGTACGGCAAGTCGCCTAGTTCCCCTGGCGCATGCATGTCAATAGAGGGCCCAGCGCGCTGATCTGATTGACGTCGCGCTTCTCTTCGGCGCTCGATGCGAGCACGAGCGTCCTCTTGCTGTCGTTCGTGAAGAACTTGGCGCTGATCGCGGAGAGCTCGCGGATCTGATGACGCGGTGGAGTCGCTGTCGAGGTGGATCCGACGAGTCGGCGATCTTGGCCTTCGGGGTGGAGAGTGCATAGAGGTTGCACCCCCACCGGTCTTGTCGCCACCGGCTCGTGCCTGGCTAACTCGCTGCAGCTGCGACGTGCTCGGCTGCCATGGAGTGTCGCCGTTGGCGAAGCCGATGAGACTCTGGATGGTGGCCCTCCAGTCGTCGATCTTGTCCGCCGTTGGAGGGTAGTCTAGGAGCAGCTGAGCTCGCGCCAAAGCTTCTGCTGCAGTGGCGGGTGGTGGTGGCGAACGATGCGAGGAGCGGGATATGCTCGGACTTCTAACTACGTTAGAAGGAGCAGTATCCCGTCCAGGCGACCGTGCCTCGCTCGTGCCAGCATGTTGACGTGCATGGTGGTCTTGAGCGCTCCGAGATCCACCAGCTTGATCTTGGTCTAGCAAACGCATGGTACCGTGAGTACCATGACGCTGCCGGTCCCGCGCCTCCTGAGATGGGCGCGGTGCGTGTACGGACGTCGAGGTCTTGGAGTGCGCCCGGTCGTTGTGGGAGCCGGCTACGCCGCCGATGGGCGGCGCAGCCCTGTCCTTGGACCTGGCAGCACCGCGAGCTCCCTCGTCGACGCGCGTTCTTCCGCCGGTGCCTGCCCCATCAGCCGTTTGCTCCGGCGATGGTGGGTTCGGCGCGGACGGAGCAGCCGCCTCCGAAACCTTCTTCTTCGGCGGCATGTCGATGAAGATGATGAAGATCTAGCTCGCGAGAACGCCGGATCTGGTTCACACAACCTCGACGCCCCCTACCTGGCGCGCCAAAGATGCCGGGGTACTGATCCACGGGCACCTATGGGACCGGCGGACCGGGTCCCTTTCGGTTCGGCGGGGGCGGGGAATCGTGCAAAGAGCAAATCGAGGCGATGCACGCGAGCGATTTACCCAGGTTTGGGCCGCACGGATGCATAAAACCCTACTCCTGCTTTGTGGTTTGTATTGATTTCTAGCTCGGGAGCGCGGAGTGCTACAGTACACTTCAGCAGCTAACGAGACCGAGCGTGAGTGTTCTCTGAAATGGCTAACCCCCCCTATGTTGCACACGGCCTCCTTTTATATGCTCAAGGGGTTACCAACAGGTGGCAACGGAGGTAAAGGGCAAAAATGGAAAGGTGCTGTGGTAGGCACAGCTACCTGCTACAGTGTATCATACCTAACCCTGACGGCAGGGGACAAGGGCCTTAAATGCCCGTCTGTGTCGCCTAAACAGTGCGAAAAGGGACCGCCAGGGACGCCACCGCTTGCCACCGCACGCCGCTGGCTGCACGGCCTCCCGCCACATACGCCTGGAAGGGCCCCAGAGCGACACGTTGGTGGATGTGCTGGAGCGCGGGCCCAAAGAGGTGGTTTGCCGCGGCAAGCGCCTTGCCGCTGTCGTTGTCTTGTCGCGTCTGGGAGCTTTTCGCTCACCGGGCCTTGCCGGGACGCGTGGTGCGCCGCAGCAAGTTCCTTGAAATGCCTTGGGTGGCCTTCCCGGCAAGCTCCTCTTGCCGGGGTCTTGGGATGCTTTTGTTAGCCTTCCCGGCAAGCTCCTCTTGCCGGGGTCTTGTCTTCTTGGCTTGGACACTTTGTTCTTGAATGGCTCCAAAGGAACCACGGAGGACCTTGGCGGTCACCCGGCAAGCCTTGCCGCGGGATGCTGCGACTGCCCGTGCACAAGTTCGGGATACTAGTGTACCCCTACTCTAGTACACCGACACCGGTTTATGTTAGTGGTGGGCCGGTTTAAGAGGAAAGGCGTGAGGAACATTTATCTTACAAGGAGTTAAGACCTGGACTTGTATCTGGTTTGTATTAGAAGGTAGACTAGTCCTAATCTTAATAGGACTCCACATGTAACCCGCCCCTTCAACATATATAAGGAGGGGCAGGGCTCCCCCAAAAGGGACAAGATTCACAAGTTCCACATGTTGGACAATTTAGGTTTAGACAATAGCTCTCGAGATAGAGCACTCTTGTAACCGTGATCATCATCATCAATTTCAATGAAGCAGGATGTAGGCTTTTACCTCCACCGTGAGGGGCCGAACCTGGGTAAAACATCGCGTCTCTCGTCCCGCTCAACCCCTCTCAAGCTACCACATAGATGCGTTGGCCTCACGACTAAGTCCTGACACCTAGGACATCTGCCGTGACAATTCCACGACAGATAGCATAAAGGGATACTTGAATAAGTGTTTTTCAATGAAAGACCTCGGTGAAGCTGCTTACATATTGGGCATTAAGATCTATAGAGATAGATCAAGATGCTTAATTGGACTTTCACAAAGCACATACCTTGACAAAGTTTTGAAGAAGTTCAAAATGGATCAAGCAAAGAAAGGGTTCTTGTCTGTGTTACAAGGTGTGAAGTTGAGTAAGACTCAATGCCCAACCACTGCAGAAGATAGAGAGAAAATGAAAGATGTTCCCTATGCTTCAGCCATAGGCTCTATCATGTATGCAATGCTGTGTACCAGACCTGATGTGTGCCTTGCTATAAGTCTAGCAGGGAGGTACCAAAGTAATCCAGGAGTGGATCACTGGACAGCGGTCAAGAACATCCTGAAGTACCTGAAAAAGACTAAGGATATGTTTCTCGTTTATGGAGGTGACAAAGAGCTCATCGTAAATGGTTACGTTAATGCAAGCTTTGACACTGATCTGGACGATTCTAAATCGCAAACCGGATACGTGTTTACATTGAATGGTGGAGCTATCAGTTGGTGCAGTTCTAAACAAAGCGTCGTGGCGGGATCTACGTGTGAAGCGGAGTACATAGCTGCTTCGGAAGCAGCAAATGAAGGAGTCTGGATGAAGGAGTTCATATCCGATCTAGGTGTCATACCTAGTGCATCGGGTCCAATGAAAATCTTTTGTGACAATACTGGAGCAATTGCCTTAGCGAAGGAATCCAGATTTCACAAGAGAACCAAGCACATCAAGAGACGCTTCAATTCCATCCGGGATCTAGTCCAGGTGGGAGACATAGAAATTTGCAAGATACATACGGATCTGAATGTTGCAGACCCGTTGACTAAGCCTCTTCCACGAGCAAAACATTATCAGCACCAAGGCTCCATGGGTGTTAGAATCATTACTATGCAATCTAGATTATTGACTCTAGTGCAAGTGGGAGACTGAAGGAAATATGCCCTAGAGGCAATAATAAAGTTATTATTAATTTCCTTATATCATGATAAATGTTTATTATTCATGCTAGAATTGTATTAACCGGAAACATAATACATGTGTGAATACATAGACAAACAGAGTGTCACTAGTATGCCTCTACTTGACTAGTTCGTTGATCAAAGATGGTTAAGTTTCCTAGCCATTGACATGGGTTGTCATTTGATTAACGGGATCACATCATTAGGAGAATGATGTGATTGACTTGACCCACGTTAGCTTAGCACTCGATCGTTTAGTATGTTGCTATTGCTTTCTTCATGACTTATACATGTTCCTATGACTATGAGATTATGCAACTCCCGTTTACCGGAGGAACACTTTGTGTGCTACCAAACGTCACAACGTAACTGGGTGATTATAAAGGTGCTCTACAGGTGTCTCTGAAGGTACTTGTTGGGTTGGCGTATTTTGAGATTAGGATTTGTCACTCCGATTATCGGAGAGGTATCTCTGGGCCCTCTCGGTAATGCACATCACTTAAGCCTTGCAAGCATTGGAACTAATGAGTTAGTTGCGAGACGATGTATTACAGAACGACTAAAGAGACTTGCCGGTAACGAGATTGAACTAGGTATTGAGATACCGATGATCGAATCTCGGGCAAGTAACATACCGATGACAAAGGGAACAATGTATGTTGTTATGCCGTCTGACCGATAAAGATCTTCGTAGAATATGTAGGAGCCAATATGGGCATCCAGGTCCCGCTATTGGTTATTAACAAGAGAGGTGTCTCGGTCATGTCTACATAGTTCTCGACCCCGTAGGGTCCGCACGCTTAACGTTCATTGATGATATAGTACTATATTAGTTATGTATGTTGGTGACCAAATGTTGTTCGGAGTCCGGGATGAGATCAAGGACATGACGAGGAACTCTGCAATGGTCCGGAGATAAAGTTTGATATATGGGTTAATAGTGTTTGGTCAATGGAAGGGTTCCGGAATTCACCGGAAGGGGTTCCGGATGTTTCACGAAATGTTTGGGTACGAGAACACTTTATTTGGGCCAAAGGGGAAAGCCCACAAGGTTTTTGGAAAGCGCAAAAGGAAGTTTTGCGGAGTCCAGGGGCATCTGGGTCCAGACGTCGGGAACCCTGGCGTCTGGCCCTAGAGTCCGAGAAGGACTCTTTCCTTTCGGGTGAAACCGACTTTGTGGAGGCTTTTACTCCAAGTTTCGACCCCAAGGCTCAACATATAAATAGAGGGGTAGAGCTAGCACCCAAGACACATCGAGAAACACCAAGCCGTGTGCCGGCAACCCCGTCTCCTCTAGTTTATCCTCTGTCATAGTTTTCATAGTGCTTAGGCGAATCCCTGCGAAGATTGTTCTTCACCAACACCGTCACCACGCCGTCGTGCTGCCGGAACTCATCTACTACTTTGCCCCTCTTGCTGGATCGAGAAGGCGAGGACATCACCGAGCCGAACATGTGCAGAACTCGGAGGTGTCGTGCTTTCGGTGCTTGGATCGGTCGGATCGTGAAGACGTATGACTACATCAACCGCGTTTATATAATGCTTCCGCTTACGATCTACAAGGGTACGTAGACAACTCTCTCCCCTCTCGTTGCTATGCATCACCATGATCTTGCTTGTGCGTAGGAATTTTTTGAAATTACTACGTTCCCCAACATTTACCATACTAACCTATCTCACGAAGTTCCATTAAGTTTTGTGTGATTGAAGTTTTCAAGCTTTGGGTGAGATAACGATATGAGGAGAATAAGGAGTGGAAAATCCCTAATCTTGGGGATGCCCAAGGCACCCCAAGGTAATATTCAAGGAAGACTCAAGCGCCTAAGCTTGGGGATGCCCCGGAAGGCATCCCCTCTTTCGTCTTCAAAACTATCGGTATACCTTACTCAGAGCTGTATTTTTATTCGTCACATGATATGTGTTTTGCTTGGAGCGTATTTTAAATTTTACTTGTTGTTTGAATAAAATCATTGGATCTGAAATCTTAAATGAAAAAGAATCCTCCCATGGCTAGTTAATTATTTGACTACTCAGTGTCCTTCACTCATATCTTTTTGGGGTAGTTTGTCATTACTCACGTGCTTCACATATATCCTATGAGTAAATGGTTGAATGAATTGAATATCATAAATCTCAATTTATATATGTTTCATATCCTTATACCATGGGGAGTAATGACTTCACATAGAATAAGTATAGTTAGTAAACTTATTGAAAGTTAGCAAACGTAGAATTGGTCACTTGAACAATTCATGAAAGAATATTGAAGGAAGAGAGATTTCACATATAAATATACTATCTTGGACATCTTTTGTAATTGTGAGCACTCATTAAAATATGACATGCTAAAAGGTTGATGTCGGACAAGGAAGACAACGTAATGGGTTATGTTTTCTTATATTCGAAATAAAGTATATTGTCTTGGATCATCCAACATGTTGAGCTTGCTTTTCCCCTCATGCTAGCCAAATTCTTTGCACCAAGTAGAGATACTACTTGTGCTTCCAAACATTCCTTGAACCAGTATTGCCATGAGAGTCCACCATACCTACCTATGGGTTGAGTAAGATCCTTCAAGTAAGTTGTCATCGGTGCATGCAATAAAAACTGCCCTCTAAATATGTATGATCTATTAATGTGGAGAAAATAAGCTTTATACGATCTTGTGTTGTGGAAGAAATAAAGGTCCATATCACAAGTGGCAATATAAAGTGATGTTCTTTTGCATTAAGATTTTGTGCATCCAACCATAAGAGCGCATGACAACTTCTGCTTCCCTCTGCGAAGGGCCTATCTTTTACTTTTATCTTCTACCTTATGCAAGAGTCATTGTGATCTTCGCCTTTCCGTTTTACATTTTATCCTTTGGCAAGCACATTGTGTTGGAAAGATCCTGATATATATATATACCCAATTGGATGTAAGTAATCATGAACTATTATTGTTGACATTACCCTTGAGGTAAAAGGTTGGGAGGTGAATCTATAAGCCCCTATCTTTCTCTGTGTCCGATTAAAACTTTGAACCCATAAATATCACGTGAGTGTTAGCAATTTGATACGTCTCCAACATATCTACTTTTCCAAACACTTTTGCCCTTGTTAGGACTCTAACTTGCATGATTTGAATGGAACTAACCCGGACTGACGCTGTTTTCAGCAGAATTACCATGGTGTTATTTATGTGCAGGAGCAAACGTTCTCGGAATGACCTGAAACTTCACGGAGCCACTTTTCAGAAAATAAGAAAAATACCTGCAAAAAATGAAGGCCAGGGGGCCCACCACCTCTCCACGAGGGTGGGGGGCGCACCTGCCCCCCTAGGGCGCGCCCCCCTACCTCGTGGGCCCCCTGTTGCCTCTCTGACTCCAACTCCAACTCCATATATTGAGTTTCGGGGAGAGAAAAATCAGAGAGAAGAAATGATAACGTTTTACGATACGGAGCCGCCGCCAAGCCCTAAAACCTCTCGGGAGGGCTGATCTGGAGTCCGTTTGGGGCTCCGGAGAGGGGAATCCGTCGCCATCGTCATCATCAACCATCATCCATCACCAATTTCATGATGCTCACCGCCGTGCGTGAGTAATTCCATCGTAGGCCTGCTGGACGGTGATGGGTTCGATGGGATCTATCATGTAATCGAGTTAGTTTTGTTAGGGTTTGATCCCTAGTGTCCACTATGTTCTGAGATTGATGTTGCTACGACTTTGCTATGCTTAATGCTTGTCACTAGGGCCCGAGTGCCATGATTTCAGATCTGAACCTATTATGTTTTCATCAATATATGAGTGTTCTTGATCCTATCTTGCAAGTCCATAGTCACCTATTATGTGTAATGATCCGTTAACCCCGAAGTGACAATAATCGGGATACTTACCGGTGATGACCATAGTTTGAGGAGTTCATGTATTCACTATGTGTTAATGCTTTGTTCCGGTTCTCTATTAAAAGGAGGCCTTAATATCCCTTAGTTTTCGTAAGGACCCCGCTGCCATGGGAGGGTAGGACAAAAGATGTCATGCAAGTTCTTTTCCATAAACACATATGACTATGTTCGAAATACATGCCTACATTATATCAATGAACTGGAGCTAGTTCTGTGTCACCCTAGGTTATGACCGTTACATGATGAACCGCATCCGGCATAATTCTCCATCACTGATCCATTGCCTACGAGCTTTCCATATATTGTTCTTCGCTTATTTACTCTCCCGTTGCTATTGCTATCATCACTACAAAATACCAAAAACATTACTTTTACTACTGTTACCTTTTGTTACCGTTATCACTACTATCATATTACTTTGCTACTAAATACTTTGCTGCAGATATTAAGTTTCCAGGTGTGGTTGAATTGACAACTCAGCTGCTAATACTTGAGAGTATTCTTTGGCTCCCCTTGTGTCGAATCATTAAATTTGGGTTGAATACTCTACCCTCGAAAACTGTTGCGTTATCAAGACTATTTTCTGGCGCCGTTGCCGGGGAGCATAGCTCTATTCTTTGGGTCACTTGGGATATATATATATATCAATGAACTGGAGCTAGTTCTGTGTCACCCTAGGTTATGACTGTTACATGATGAACCGCATCCGGCATAATTCTCCATCACCGATCCATTGCCTAAGCTTTCCATATATTGTTCTTCGCTTATTTACTTTTCCGTTGCTATTGCTATCATCACTACAAAATACCAAAAACATTACTTTTACTACTGTTACCTTTTGCTACCGTTATCACTACTATCATATTACTTTGCTACTAAACACTTTGCTGCAGATATTAAGTTTCCAGGTGTGGTTGAATTGACAACTCAGCTGCTAATACTTGAGAATATTCTTTGGCTCCCCTTGTGTCGAATCAATAAATTTGGGTTGAATACTCTACCCTCGAAAACTGTTGCGATCCCCTATACTTGTGGGTTATCACCGACATCCATTGGTGCTCTCCAGCGAAGGCGTATTGGTGTCTCGACGCCGGCACGGGCATTGGAGCTTAATGCACCCGGGTGTACGCCGGCCGGCACCTCGGCAGCAAGCAGCCCCCTCCGTCAGTTGCACGCCCGCCGTTGGCGGTGCCTCGACATTAGCCGAGCTCGACGCCATCACGGTAACTAAGCCTCTTGGCCGATGACTTCATCTCCTTGCCTTTGACTGGGCATCCCTGATGCCCTACATATTTTCGCAGGGGAGCCGCCGACGTTCCATGCACTCTCCTGCACTTCGTGGGCGGCGAGTTGATCGATGTCGCCAAGGGCAGAATCGTTCAACCGGGCACACCCGTGTTCCACGGTAATCCGATGCCACCCACCGTGTATAGGGTTGAACTGGTTCGGGTGCTGCCAGGCTGCGACGAGTTGTTACCTCCGATTCGACCCGCTGGGGCCGACGAAGATGATGTGATGACCCTCAGCGCTGCGTAAGCTGGCCCCTGCTTTGGCCGAAGAGCCAGATTCGTTTGGGGGCGGGGGACACCACCCCACAGACAACACCGCCAGTCGTGCCGGCGCCAAGCCATGGCAAGACCGCCGCAACGCTACCGGACATGCCGGACATCCCTATGGCACAGGATCCGAACATGCATATGGCACAGATCCGGACGACATGACAACGACGACAGTACATTTACCAACGTCGATAAGTACTTTGCCGAACATGGGTACGGTGACGAATTCTTCGGGCCTCCTTCTCAAGAACCCAACCCTGAAAAGACGACGCGATCTAGCTGGTACCGCGGAGAAACCCAATTGCAACAGGCGTCGTCTGCGTGTTCAGTTCTCAGGAGACGCCTCCAGCTGCCGCCTTCACCGAGCCTCAGATAGCCGAGGTGCCAAATATTATCAGCCCCAACACACTCAAGAAGCGGTCTGCTGAGCAGAACTCGATCCCATTACAGCAGAAGAAGAAGGGACGGAAAAGAAAGATAACAAGGGTGCGAGCCAGCCGGCACCGAGTACGATCCATGCTCAGGACGGGCCACCTTCACCTAAGGATATCTCGAGGAGGGTGCATGTGGCGGGTAGGCCGATGCTACCGACTAATCTGCTCAATGCTGCAACCGGTGCTATGCGGAGTCTGCATGACAGTGTTCTTTCTTTGGAGAAGCGGCGTCTCTCGAGAATGATGTGGCATACCCGGTTTTCGTGGCCAAGGTGCCAGAGGGCAAGGGCTTTGTCGATAGCGCCATCGGGGGTATGATCGTCCTGCGGTTTGATGACATCTTCGCTATGTTTAACCTTCATCCGCTGCACTACACCTTCGTTCGGCTATTTTCGCTGAGTATGGAGATGCGGATCATTAGAGACAAGACCCCGGACATCGTGATAGTCGACCCCTTCTACATGCGTGCCAAGATCTTGGGCAGCGCTGGGGACCGGCAAGTCGCGAGTTCATACCTCGAAGGCGTCATTCTGGCAAACCCAGATAAGGATAACTTCCTCGTGCCTTACTTTCCCGAGTAAGTCATCCCCTCACCGCCCCGTAACATATGATTTCTTAGATTTCGATCGTTCTTTTTTTCTAACATTCCGTGTTTTGTGCAGTGACACACATTGCACACTCATCCTCTTAAGCCCGAAATATTCCATGGCCACGTATTTCGACTCGGACCGTCAGTCGAAGAAAGACTACACAAATATCAAGAAAGTTCTTGATGATGTTCTCCCCGGCTACGCCAGATCTGGAGGCACCTTCACCAGGCTAATTCGTAGGTACGGCAAGCACGTGTTCGCCCACAATACGATGTTCCCCTGCGTCAAGCAGCCGCCTGGTCAGAAGGATGCCTACTACGCCCTCCATCACATGCGGGCGATCGTACGGGACCATAATCACCTTCTGCTACCAAATAATCTCAAAGATTGGGCCGCAACTTGTCGCCAATCCAGGACATGGACATCAGACAAGAATTCTTTCGCATCCAATCAGAGTTTGCGGAAATCATCCATCAAGATGTTCTTCGTACCTCAGGGCAGTTCTACCTCAGATATGTTGTCGTATGTCGTGTACAAGGGTAAGGTTCCTGGAGTCTACGACGATTGGGAGGGGTGTCGGAGACAGGTTCACCGTTTCAGCGGTAACAGTTACAAAGGGTACACCACTAGGGCGGAGGCGGAAGCTAGATACGCCCGCTATCTAGCGGGAGAGAGGAGGGAGCGTTGGAGGAACCGGATGAAGACCAGTTTCATCGCGATGATGCTCATCGTGATGACCGTAGCTCTCTTCTATGTGATGGTAGTTTAGATGATCGATATCAACTTGTAATGTGAAGACAAACTCGCTACTCGCGGTCTCGAGACTGTAATGTTCTAACTTTGTTCGGTATTTTAAATTCGAAGACTAATAATAAATTGTATTCGGAGACTAATCTTCTATTGTATTCGATAAATCATTGTTTTATATGTTGTGCTCTCTATATTCTATGCAGTAATATGTTTTGTAACCTGTGCAAATATCAGAAAGAAAAAATAATCCCTAATATTCATACTAGTGGCGCACCACTCAGCACTTTAGTAGCGCACTGCAAAAAGCACACTAGTGACGCATCATCAACTAGTATGCCATTAGTAAGCCAGAGCACATGGGTAAATATGCCCCCCTAGTAGGCATACTAATGATGCACCATGGGATATACTAATGGCGCACTGCATGGTGCGCCATTAGTATACCAGATACTAATGGCGCACCTCTGGTGCGTCATTAGTAAAAAACAGATGTTAGTGCACCATTAGTACCTGTAGTGCGCCATTAGTAGCCAAAACAGATGCGCCACTAGCAGGCCTTTTCCTAGTAGTGGTCATGGGATCGCCCACTGAAGACTCTGTCTCGGGGATGAACGCAGCCCGTCCTCGACGTTCCCGCCCGTGTGTGTGGTTTGTGAGGCACGTGCCACGTCAAGGACGTGCGTTGCTTATTCAAATAGCACACCACCCCTGCATGCATATGCATGGTCCACGCGCATGTCGGGGTGCCCTCCCCCCCTCGGGCGGTCTCATATCGAGCACCCATACGGTGGCCCCGGCGGTCTAGGGTGTTATTCGGCACCGAGAGGGTGTAGTCCATGGTGAATAACTGCTTCTTCGTGTTAGTGCATGTCATCGCAAGATGACAGACCAAGTCTAGGCTCGTTCTGTCACGGGATCACCCACCGAAGATTCTGTCTCGGGGACGGACGCAGCCGGTCCTCGACGTTCCCGCCCGTGTGTGTGGTTTGTGAGGCACGTGTCACGTCAAGGACGTGCGTTGCTATGAAATAGCACACCACCCCTGCATGCATATGCATGGGCCACACGCATGTAGGGGTGCCCTCCCCCTCGGGCGGTCTCTATATCGAGCACCCATCCGGTGGCCCCGGCGGTCTAGGGCATTATTCGGCACCGAGAGGGTGTAGTCCATGGTGAATAACTGCTTCTCTGTGTTAGTGCATGTCATCCGAGATGACATACCAAGTCTAGGCCCGTTCTTTGAGATAGTCTATGGGTATCGAGAGGGAATGTGTCCTGTTTGTGCAGGAAGTGCGGGTCATGTTGCTCCGTTGGCCTCGAAACTTCTTGTGCTCTCAAAGGAGTCCATCGCATGTATATGCATGGGCTATCCGGTGTCCCGGCGGTCTAGGAAGTTGACCGGCACCGAGAGAGGGGGTAGGCCATGGTCAATAACTACTTCTTCTCATGTTTATTACTTTACACTCTTTAAAGTTCTCTCTCGGTGCCGGTCTAGAAAGTTGACCGGCACGAGAGAGGGGGTAGGCCACGGTCAACAACTGCTTCTTCTCATGTTTTTACTTTACACTCTTTAAAGTTGAGTTTTGAAATAATTCATCAAAAGTCATGGAATTTACAAACTTTGGTCGTAAAAGCATATGAAATATGAGATACAAAAAAGATAGTGCAAAACAAACAAAAAGAGAAGGGGAAAAAATTAGAGCAGTGGTTACCGAGGGTCGATTCTCGGCTCTCGGTAATGGCCACCTTTTCCGAGTGCGTTTGGTAAAGCATCTAACCTAGATCTACCTTTCACTTCTTGTTTGTATCTTCATTCCCCTCCTCTCTTCCCTGCGCCACCGGCGCCGCTGACGTCGAAATCGCCACCGTCGTCGCCGCCACCCCTCCTCCACCACTCCCAACTGCGCCACCGCCACCCCGTCCTCCACCGCCCCAACTGCGGCCCGCCCGCCACCCCTCCTCCACCGCCCAACTGCGTCCATCGCCACCCCCTCCTCCACCGCCCTCCACCACCACCAACTGCGGCCGCCACCCCTCCTCCACCGCTCCCAACTGCGGCCACCCCCACCCCCTCCTGCACCGCTCCCAACTACGGCCACCGCCCCAAGCTTCATGGCCAGCAGCCGGCGCGGCGGTTCTTCGATGCGGCCCAAGGACGGCCGCCGCAGCAAGCTTCTCCGGTAGCGCGGCAGTGGAGATGCCCTCAGGTTAGTATCAGATTCTATGCCTAGAGTAGGATATTTTGCACAAAGGTAGGAACTATGCACAAATGCGATTAAAAGTAGTAGAGGAAGATGGTCTCGTTTAGTAATGCCTAGAGTAGTATGGAAGTTTGGAGTAATGCCTAGAGTGTTTGTTTGACTATTAGTTTAACTAAACGAGTAATAAGAGTTTAGTTGCTACTATTCTGGTTTAATTTTACGACTGATGATCATTGTAAATACTAGTAATGTGCTACGGCCAATATATATAGAACAGATTCAGCACTGCGTATGCTTGCCGTCGGTAAGTGATTTGCCATGGAGAATAAGGCTGTGGATGCTTTGGGTTTGACTCCTATGTTTGACTGGTTTAGTTTTAGTTAAACCGAATGAGTGCTCAAAGTATTTAGTTTCAGTTGAAACTAGTTCTAGGAACTTCTTGTCTCTAAATGAGTGCTCAAAGTATTTAGTTTCAGTTGAAACTAGTTCTAGGAACTTCTTGTCTCTAAACTAATGCTTGTCATAGGTAAGTGGTTTGGCGTGGGGAAAAGGTTGTGGATGCTTTGTTTTTGCCGAAGGATCAGCACCTCTATGCTTGTGCTTTTTTAGATAAATACTAGAGTAGATCAACGAAACTATATACTTGTGCTTACTTCCTTGTCAGTGTTATGGCATTAGTAAATGGAACTATATATCTGCTTGATTGAGAGTTGTGTTATTTTTTGCCATATATGATATGACACTTAGATTAGGAAGATTTTGCTTTGGAACTGATAGTAACCACATATATTTTGTTTTTGAAATTCTGATGGGAGCAATGTAGTAAGTACCAGAGAGTCCCGAGTGGTAGGACCGAGTCATCTGCCTCCCAAGAGGCCACAACCGAGGCATCATCATCATCGGATGGTGATGTCGGAGTGGACTTAGATACACCAGATCTGCTCGCTACCGAGTCGGGCGACATGGAGGCCTCGGACGGCTCGGGGTCTACCTCAAGCAGCATTTTCCTGTAAGTGCATCTAGTGCCACCCCTAGTTGGTTTTGCAGTATTGACGACAAACCTAGTTGAGGGACTAATGTGTTTGTGAGAATTGCAGGAAAACACAGGTAGAAGTCCCTCATTGATTCGGCTTTACTACCAGAGATGACCCCTAAAAATGTATGAAGACATTGAAGACAAAGGTGGTATATGAATATATTCACATTGAAGACTATGACAAAAGAAGACACGTTATGAAGCGTATGGAGCTCGAAGACTTAGATCTTTCGTAGTTCTTTTTATTTTGTGTTGAGTCATAGGAACCACCGTACTGTTAAGTGGGGTCCAGGAGAACCAGTCAGAATGACTGAAGTGATGCCTAAATCAAAAACCTATGTCTTCGAGTGAAGACAATGAGAGCGAATCTTGTCCAGAGCCGGACAAGTCAGCTTTGCTTGTAGCCCAAGTAAAGTTGCCATGAGAGTTCGAAATCTGACCGTTGAGACACGTGTCAGTTCCTTAGTGACCCAAGGTCATTTCAGACAAATTAGGTCGGGTTGCCAAGTGGCTATAAATAGCCCACCCCCACAACCATAAACGGTTGGCTGCTCAGATTTCAGTGCACGGCTTTTGTCGTTTGAGAGCAACCCACCTCGAAGCCTTTGAGAGAGAAATTCCTAGTGAGGAGAAAATCCCTAACCACCCAAAGCCAGAGTAAATTGGGCATCACTTAAGTCTTCGTGTCTGTGTGATCTGAAGATTTATTACACTTGAGGACTGTGAATCCTCCAGACGGTTAGGAGTCGCGTTCAGAGCATCCAAGAGACATTGTGGATTGCCAGTGAACGAAGTCTGTGAAGGTTTGGGAGTCTACCTTGAAGACTTACCAGAGTGATTTGGCGAGGACTAAGTGACCTTAGCTCAAGGAGAATACGGTGAGGACTTGGTGTCCGAACTGTGTGTTCAGGACTGGGTGTCCGGGACTGTGTGTCCTAAGGTTTAAATACCTAGCCGCTCCAACCAGACGTACAGTTGTCACAACAACTGGAACTGGTCCAACATATCATTGTCTTCAACGAGTCACTGGTTTTATCTTCACTTCCTTTTCTTACTGTTACTCATTGTGAAGCCATTGCATGCTTGCTTTATCTTTTGTCTTCACAACGTGAGAATGTATGATCTGTTTGGCTTCATAACTTCTTCCTACCTGATCCTTATTACACTAAAGCTGTTTGTCATTGTGCTTTCACTCTATTGAATACATGACCATGGCTGGCCTAGTGTAATCTAACTTCCGCTGCATAGTAATAGGCATAATCTTCACTGTTTGTCTTCATAACTCTCACGTTTTGAAGACTTTCATAAAAATCGCCTATTCACCCCCCTCTAGTCGATATAACGCACTTTCAATTGTTATCAGAGCGAGGTGCTCCCTTGTTCTGTGTGATTCGGTTTAACCACCTGGAGTTTTAGCTATGTCGACTGCAGGGATAATCAAAGTCTCCGCTGCGTGCCCCGTCTTCGATGGAACTGAATATCCCTACTGGAAGAATAAGATGCGCATGCATCTTGAAGCCATTGACGTCGACTTATGGTATGTCGTCAAGAACGGCGTTCCCAAGGCTGGAGAAGGTGTCACTGCCGCTGATGTCAAGAAGTTCACTCAACTGGACTCTACTGCCAAAAATATCATCTGTGGTCATCTGACAAAAGGACAGTATGGCCGTGTGAGTGCTTTGAAGACATCCAAGCTGGTCTGGGACTGGCTCTCCAAGGTCAATGAAGGCGTCTCAACCCAGAGAGATCAAAGAATCAGTGTTCTTCGCAACCTCTTCAACAACTTCAAGCGAAATGACAATGAGAATGTCCAGCACACATTTGACCGGCTCACTGACATCACAAATGAGCTTCAAGCCCTCGGCGCCACTGAGATCACCAAACATGAAACCATCAAGACGCTGCTGAGATCACTTGATAGTTTGTTTGACATCCTGGCCCTGATGATTCAAGAACGTCCTGATTTCAAGACACTCGATCCGTCTGACATACTTGAGAGGCTCAACACACATGAGTTTCAGCTTTTCTGAGAAAAGAGATATCTACGGTCCAAACTATGGGCGAACTCGTGCCTTGAAGGCAAAAGCTGTTTCCTCATCTGAAGAAGAATCTGACTGTAGTTCTGATGATCCTGAAGACATTGGAAGAGAACTTGCAATGCTAGTGAAGAAGTTCCAAAAATTCACCAAGAAGAAAGGCTTCAGAAAATCTTCACGATCAAGCTCAAGGAATGATGAAGCTTCTGCTCATGACTACAAGAAGAAAACATGTCACAAGTGCAAGAAAACTGGACACTTCATCTCTGAGTTTCCACAATGGGACAATGAGAACAGAAGGAAGAAGAAGAGCAAGGAATATGATTCTGACGACAAGAAGAAGAAGAAATACTCAAAGTCTTCTTCCAAGTCTTCTTCAAAGTCTTCAACACACAAGAAGAGCTCATCTGGCAAGGCACGTGCGTTTGTTGGCAAGGAGATGGATTCAGAGGAGGAGTCCGCATCTGAGGAGGCAGAGGTGGAGTCTGAGGAGGAGTCTGATTCTGGCATTGCGAGTCTGGCTACAGCATACGTCGCCAAGTCCATCTTCAACACTGAAGACAATGACTACATCACCGACACCGACGCAAATGATAAGAACGACTCCACTCCTACCTACTACTTCATGGCACGCGGTGCCAAGGTAAACACATGCACTACTCGCTATCAAACATCTAGTGACGATGACTCTGACTGTGATTCAAAACCCAGCTACAAAACACTTGCTAAAATTGCAACTGAACAACAGAAAGCTATGGAACATATTCAAAAACTGTTAGACAGAAGCGATGATCTGTTGGGTGCTGAAATGACTCGATCTGAATCCTTAATTGAAGACATAAAAAACCTTCACGTTAAGTATCAGGAACTTGAAGATCGTCTTGATACTCTCTCAACAACTCATGAAAAGCTTTCCTATGATTATCTTCAAAGGAAGCAAGAACTTGAGAAATTGAGAGCGGCTCATGAAGATCTTCAAAAGGAAAATGAGTCACTTCGCGCCGAACAGACCAGTCCCGCTCAGGAAGGATTTGAACCACCATGTCTTAAATGCATTGAGCATAATAATGCTACTTCAGTTGCTAAATGTTCCACTGCTACTGCTGTTCCAATATCTTCAACTGTTGATGTGGTAACTAACCCCTCTGCTGAGGATACCACTGCTATTGCTGATGAGAATGCTAGGTTGAAGACATTGCTTGAAACAGGGATGTACAAAAGTCTTAAAGGACATCAGACATTATGTGATGTCCTCAAGAAGCAGATTCTGAACCGAAACCCTAGGAAAGAGGGTGTTGGGTTCGTGAGGAAAATAAATGCAGATGGCTCTTACTGGAAACCTGAGCAGTACCCCAAAACCACATGGGTTGCTGCAAAGGAACTTTCAGCAGATCCATCCAATTTATCTGGCTTCACTTGTGCTAACCCCATTATCATTGATGAATCCTTTGATGCAAACTATAAACTGTTTAAGAATCAGAATGGTGAAGTGTTTTCCAGGTACATTGGTACTAACTGTAGGAATGGACCGCCTATGAAGAAGATCTGGGTTCCGAAAAAGTGTCTGGAAAATCTTCCTGTGAATGTCTTCATGACACCTCACTTGAAGAAGACAAACCTCAGACCAAAGGCTTCATACGGTCCAATGGCTTCATACAAACAGAGGACTCACCTGAGTCACACTAACGCAAATGTTTTGCAGGGAAACCATACTCAGGCATATGAATATGAGAGCGGTTCATCGAACCGTCATGTTCATATGACCAAAAATTATTCTGCTTATTCCTATGAGTATTATTGTCCACATGCTAGACTGTTTGCTAAGGCTTCAAAGCCAAAATTCTCAGATGCTGCACTTAGACTTATTGCTTCTAAGCCACCCTTGAAGATGTGGGTGGTTAAGAAAGCTTAACTCTCTTTTGCAGGGAAAGGTCTCCAGCAGAAAAACAAAATCTTCTGACGCTATTGCTGGGGACCTTAAAAATCTTGTAGGGCGCAAGATAAAATGCCCGAATGGCATCATTATGTACCTCGTTCCAGAATCGCATGCTACTCTCCCTATTAGTCCTAATCTGGATCTAAGTTTTCATAACCCACTGGTTCGTCAAATGTTTTTGCTTCACAATTCTCTTCGTGAAGCCTATCCCCCTAACTGCACTGTAGGGTACGACACCAGCGACTTCAAAGTCTTCAGAATGGATTATTGACAGTGGGTGTACAAATCACATGACTGGCAAAAGAAGCCTTCTTATGGACTCAAGCTTACGTCCATCCGACAAGAGCCACATCACATTTGCTAACACTGGTAAAAGTAAGGTATTGGGTCTAGGTAGAGTTGCAATCTCAAAGGATCAACACATGGATAAAGTCATGCTTGTTGAATCCCTTGGATTCAAATTAATGTCTGTCTCAATGCTTTGCGATTTGAATATGATCGTAATGTTTGGAAAATATCGTTGCCTGGTACTAATGGAATCTGACAAGTCTCTAGTGTTTGAAGGGTATCGGAAAGGTGATTTGTACGTGGTAGATTTCTCCGCAGGACCACAACTTGCAGTATGTCTTCTTGCAAAAGCTTCAGAATGCTGGCTTTGGCATCGGAGGCTTGGGCATGCTGGCATGAGGAACCTCCACACTCTTGTGAAGAAGAAGCATGTCATAGGCATCGAGGGCGTCAAGTTCAAGAAAGATCACTTATGCGGTGCCTGTGAAGCAGGGAAGATGACAAGGGCAAAACATCCTTCGAAGACAATCATGACTACTACACAACCCTTCGAACTCCTCCACATGGATCTTTTCGGTCCCACTCACTACTCAACCTTTACTACTTCTGCTTGCCTCTATGGCTTCGTCATTGTTGATGATTATTCTAGATATACTTGGGTGCACATAATACTTTACAAGACTGAAGTGCAGGATGTCTTCAGACGCCTCGCCAATCGAGCTATGAACAATTTTGGCGCCAAGATAAAGCACATCAGAAGTGACAATGGCACTGAATTCAAGAACACTGGCCTTGATACATATCTTGATACCTTGGGCATCACACATGAATTCTCAGCTCCGTACACGCCACAGCAGAATGGCGGCGTCGAACGCAAGAACAGAACACTCATTGAGATGGCCAGAACAATGCTAGATGAATACAAGACTCCAAGAAAATTCTGGACTGAAGCCATTGATACTGCATGCCGTACAATCAATCGTGTTTATCTTCACAAGCTTCTGAACAAGACATCCTATGAACTCCTAACTGGAAAGAAGCCAAATGTCAGTTACTTCAGAGTATTTGGAGCAAGGTGCTGGATCAAGGACCCACACCACACCTCAAAGTTTGCACCAAAAGCACATGAGGGCTTTATGCTTGGATATGGAAAGGATTCACACTCCTACAGAGTCTTCAATCTCTTCCATTACAAAGTGGTTGAAACAGTGGATGTGCGGTTTGATGAGACAAATGGTTCACAAAGAGAGCAACTGCCAAATGTGCTAGATGAAGTCCCAGCTAGTGAATCAATCAAGCTTATGGGAACTGGAGAGATTATACCTTCTGAAGCTCATCCTGAAGAAGAACTTATCATCTCAGCACCTGATCAACATGAAGAAAATGCTCAGCCTGAAGACATTCCTCCCAACAACAACACAGATCAGCAAGAGCAAAGTCTTCGCCCTGTACATCCTCGTGTTGCCAATGAAGTGCAGATTGACAGAATAATTGACAGCATCAATGCACCTGGTCCACTCACTTGTTCAAGGGCAACTCAGCTAGCAAATTTCTGTGGGCACTTTGCATTCGTATCAATGTCAGAACCCAAGAAAGTTGAAGAAGCCTTCATGGAACCTGAATGGATTCAAGCTATGCAAGAAGAGCTTCAACAGTTTGAGCTGAATAATGTATGGGAACTGGTTAAGCGTCCTGATCCACGGAAGCACAACATTATAGGCACTAAATGGATATATCGCAACAAACAAGATGAGCATGGTCAAGTTGTCAGAAACAAAGCTCGTCTCGTTGCTCAAGGATATACTCAAGTGGAGGGCATTGACTTCGATGAAACATTTGCTCCTGTGGCTAGGCTTGAAGCCATACGCATACTGCTGGCCTATGCAAATCATCATAACATACTTCTATATCAAATGGATGTGAAAAGTGCCTTTCTCAATGGCAAGATTGAAGAAGAAGTGTATGTTGCACAACCGCTTGGCTTTGAAAATCCAAAACATCCTGACATCGTATACAAGCTCAACAAGGCACTGTATGGCCTCAAACAAGCCCCTAGGGCCTGGTATGACACACTCAAGTACTTCCTGAAGAGCAAAGGCTTCATACATGGTTCCCTGGATCCCCCTCTTTTCACGAAGACATATGATGGCGAACTGTTTGTGTGCCAAATATATGTGGATGACATTATCTTCGGCTGCACCAATCAGAAGTACAGTGAAGAGTTTGGATATATGATGCAAGAGCAATATCAGATGTCCATGATGGGGGAGCTAAAGTTCTTCCTTGGTCTTCAAATACGACAACAGCGCAATGGCATCTTCATATCTCAAGAGAAGTATCTCAAAGATTGCCTGAAGAAGTTTGGTATGCAAGACTGCAAAGGCTTCACAACACCAATGCCAGCCAAACATCATATAGGTCCTGACGACAATGGTAAAGAGTTCGATCAAAAGGTATACCGCTCCATGATTGGGTCTTTGCTTTATTTATGTGCATCTAGGCCAGATATCATGCTTAGTGTTTGCATGTGTGCTCGATTTCAAGCGGCACCAAAGGAGTCGCATCACTTATCAGTGAAGCGAATTCTTCGATATTTGGCTCACACCCCAACTCTAGGATTATGGTATCCAAAGGGCTCAGAGTTTGATTTGGTTGGATTTTCGGATGCTGATTATGCTGGTGACAAGGTTGATCGCAAGTCTACATCAGGCACATGTCACTTTCTGGGACGATCACTTGTATGTTGGTCTTCAAAGAAGCAGAACTGTGTATCTCTCTCCACTGCTGAATCTGAATACATTGCTGCTGGATCTTGCTGCGCTCAGCTTCTGTGGATGAAGCAAACACTCAAGGACTATGGCATTCATCTGAAGCAGGTGCCACTATACTGCGACAACGAAAGCGCCATCAAGATTGCCAACAACCCAGTTCAGCACTCGAAGACAAAGCACATTGAAATTCGTCATCACTTTCTCAGAGATCATGTTGTGAAGGAAGACATTGATATCATACACGTCAACACTGAAGAGCAATTGGCAGATATCTTCACCAAGCCCTTGGATGAGAAGAGGTTTTGCAAGTTACGGTGTGAGCTAAATATCTTGAATCCTCAAATGTCCTGTGATCAGGCACACATCCTAACACTTATGCATATTGATGACTTAGATGTGCAACACACAAAGTAAAGTATATCTTCAATCAATGAAGACATACATTCTAAGTGTGAATACATTAATGTGGAATTTGACTTCGGAGCGCCACGATAATTGTGCGCCGTGTCTGGGTCTAATACTTCCTATACGGTGGGTAACACCACCACCAAACGTTCCATTTTGAAGTATTTCACTCATGGCATTACCTTGCAATATCTTCACATTTGGTTTGGCTTCAAACTCAACATGTCTTCATGATTGATTATATAGATATATACATACTAGTGTTCTGTCCTCTACAGCATTCACTTATAGCTATGTCTTCTTGGTTGAATCTTTTGAACTAAGTGAATGTGATCGGACCATAATCTCTCTAAGCTTTCTATCTCAAATTCTATCTCTCCAAGTCATATGCATTCTATTGAAACTGTCGAATGTCTTCACTGTGTCCTTGTCAGCTGAAGATATAGAGACAACTATAAAGTCCATTTTTAATGCTCATTCCTCCACATAAAATCCGGAGAAGCAGGAACGACCGCCCGACAATTTAGGCGTGCGTGGGACGTGGAACAAACCCCAAACTTCCGCTAACTGGCCACGCATTCCTCAAATGCGAACCGCCAGGGGCACCTGTGTAATAGCACAGTGCCGCCCCTGAGCTTATAAATTCACACTTACCGCAGTCATTATCTCCTTCTTCCACCCTCGCACAAACCCTAGCGCCACCGCTAGCACTCGACAACGCCGGAGACGAAGCGCTTCGCTGCCGTAACCTCTCCAACGCCGTCCTCACGCCGACCGTGGACATCGTCCTCTCCGCCGTCGCCGTAGGTGTTTTCCGTCGCCAAGTTAGGGCACGGAGGACTGAACTGCTCGGCATCAACTCCCTTCCGTCTAGTAGTTCCAGTGTGGTAAATAAAACTTCTTTTTACAGCCCCTTTGATCTCATGGTCCTGTCACTTTCTACCATAAGAAGTTTCTCTTCACACTAGTTAGATCTCTCGCTACATCTCATGACATGCCTAGTATATTCACTTGTGCTTCATAAAGTAGTTAGATTCCTCACTTTTACTGATCTGTGGGTTCGTACAAATCTGGAACCAACTTCTTATCTATGAGTGAATGTCTTCGCACGATGAGGTCAATGTCTTCTAAACTGATTAATCTTCAAAACCTTCTGAGAATGCATATGACCTCTTACCCTTCCCTCGCACCTTAATGCTGTCACAGGTACATGTCCGTGGGAGAATCTTTCGGTTCTCATAGTCTGCATTCATTTGCAGAATTCCTACAGCATCACATAAACTCTCCTGAAGCCAGTTCCTGTTGGTCTAGAAAAAGAAAGCCTTTGAAAGTTTTGAAGCCTTTCAAGTTAAAGTTTATGGCTTCAGAAGCAGCAGCAAGGAAGGGGGGCAGACAGAGACGTGAAAGAACTTCCAAAGATCTGCCTGAAGACTTGGCTGAAATGTCCAAAACAGATCCAGAAGAGAGCTATGGGCAGCGCAAGACCCGAATCCAATGGATTCGACGCTATTGGGCAGAACAGTGGTTCAAATACCGCTTCGTCACCCAGGAGTATGCTGAAAAGAGTGCTATCAAGAGGCCATGGGGGGATATCTTATACAAGAACCTTGTACCCAGGACCAGAGATGAAGCCATTGCTCAAGGCTTCTACCCATGCATGGTCCGAGGACCACAACCTGATGATGCACATTCGTCGTCACTTCTCTGGTGTCGTGACGACAATCTCTTCAAGCGCAACTTTCAGTTTGCCCAACAGTCAGCGAAGCTAAACAAGAAGAAATTTGGGTTAGACTTCAACCCTGGTCCCTCCGCACCAAGGGCAGATGGCACACGCGACGCGGAACCCAATATCATCGATCCGTTTGCCAATCTTGAGGGCCTGATCACCCACATCTTAGTCCAAGGGACTGCCGTGAATGACCCTCCAGCTGACTCTGAGTCTGATGAAGCTCCTGCTGTGCTGAAGCCAAAGAAGACAAAGAAACCAAAAGCTTCAAAGCCGGCCCTGCCTCAAAAATCTCAAGGGCAAAGCCATTGAAAATTGCACCTCCTGAAGTCAGTGTGCAATCTGAAGACGTATCCTGTGTCTCCAAGCCCCAGAAGGAAAAGGAGCCCCAGCTACAAACAGGCAAAGAGCTCACTGTTGCTACCATTCTGCGCAGCGAAGCCATTGATCTATCAAGCGATGAAGATCTGGGAGATGACGCTCTAGAGCAGCTTATCAAAAGCAAGGAAGAAGCTGAAATCTTCAACAATCTGCCTCTCTTTGATGTCGCCATCATCCACAGCTTCATCGATGAATGGTTTGACTCACCAGACATAAGCTTCAATGATCTACAGCTGCGAGTTGGCCTCAGTGTCGCCTTCCAAGGCGCAATTGCTTCAGAACTGGCCATTGCTCAGCGCATTGTTGAGCTGAAGCAGAAAATTGATCATGAAGAGACTCAGTTCAAGAAGCACATGGCCAGCCTCAGCGTGCAGGAAGTGAGGAGCTTCAAAATCATGCTGCATGATCTCAAAGAAAACTTTCTGAAGAAGCGTGCTGAAGCTCAGGGCTCGCGTGAAAGGATGAAGTATTTGGCAGAAAAATGTGTTCAAGCCTACAACGAGGCTGAAAAGCGCAAGGCACTTGGGCGTCCTGGCATCGACCCCAAGATGGCCGCAAAGAAGAAGAAGGAGCCTGCTGTGAATGAACCAGAGGCACCTCGGCAAGAAGCGGTTCAAATTGTCTTCCCCACTGCAACGACTGGCTCGAAGCCAAAGAGCTGGTCAACAGCTTCAGAGCTAAAGAAGACAAGAACTGCAGAGGCTGAAGCCAGAAAAAGGAAGAGCTCTGAAGCCTCTCCTACTGCCCCCAGCAAAAAGAAGCGCAAGACCAAGAAATCTAGGGCTGCTCCCACAGAGCCCTTGATGGTTGAACCCCTTTCTGTCATTCACCCCAATGCAGAAAGACGACTGACAGTTCATGAGCCTGCTCCCACAGAGGCTCCTGAAGCTGAAGATACTTCAGCAGCCGACCCCACAGCTGCTGAAGACATTGGTCACCAAGACAATGTACAAGATGATGCAGCCCTTCCTCCGCTTGAAATAGGCGAACTCATCAGTATTGGTCGTCCTCTGACGCCAATGGCACAAGATGAGTCATGGGCGGATCGCCCTCAGGAGGAAGAAGACATTGAGGCCCAGCCCACTCCAACCCCACAAGCGTCGTCTGCGTTCCGTAGGCTTCGCAAAGGTCCAAGGCCTCAAGTCCATACTGCAGAAATTCCGGCTGCATCATCTGAAGACAATGTAGAAGCACCACCAGAACCCACTCCCTCGCTCCATCAAGATGCAGTTTTCCAGGGGAACGTGCCTGAGGTTGTCCCTCCAACTACACAAGCGGAGGAAGAAAATGTTGCGGCTGCCACCACAAACACTGAAGCCAATGTGGAGCCCGCCCCACCAAATGCTTCAGCGGACAGCGAAGCTACTGAGCCAGACGCTTCTGTTCCTGAGTCTGCTGCAGGTCCATAGTTTGATTATCACATTGAGCATAGGCCTCATGTCCAGAAGCCAGTCCCAAGGCTTCCAAGGTTCCCAGGTCCTGCATCAGCACCTGGCTCCTTTGATATTAACAGCTTCAAGGCAGACAATACATTTTTCAATAGCTCCAAGAACCCCTATTCAAGGGAAAGGATTGTATCAGATAGGTTCTGGAGCTATTCTCAGCGCAGCTACTATTCATGCATCTTATACAACCAAGGTCGCATCTTCCCGCACAAGCGCCTTGAGGTTGAAGCCATTGCTGGTCTTCCATGTCTTGAGGAAGCTTTGGATTGCTTCCGGCAAGTGGGTCTGCTGCCGTTTGTGACTGATGAAGAGCACTGGAATGAAGAGCTTCTACTTCAGTTCTATGCCATCCTTCATATAAAAGGATACAACAGAGATCCGAAGACTTGGATCCTGGAGTGGATGACTGGCAATGTCCATCATGAAGCCAATGCATTTGATATCATTGAGCTCACCGGCCTTCCCACTCCAGGCGAATTCTTCGAGGAAGGTTGTCAACTACATTCTGAAGCTATTGAGAGCATATTCCAGAGGCCTGAACCCAATATGAGTCAGATGCTCTCAATGATGAAGCCATTGCCTCATGATGCACCTTATCATACTGAGTTCTTCGTTGAAGACCTAGAGTACCTGCCCAGGACCATATATCACATCATCCGGCGGACTCTCTGGCCCATTAAGGGGCACTCTCCAAATGCAAAGGTTGAAGGTGCAATGAAGACTCTCATATTCTATATCCTGCATGGCAAATGCTTCAACGCACAGGATCTCTTCATACGCCAACTTGCAGCGTCAGGCTCGGAATTATTTGGCTTGAAGTTCTATGCCCCTTGGGTGATGAGGCTGATCAAACTGCACTCTACGATCTCGTATCAGCCCTCAGCCCGAAACCATCAGATCTTCCTGCCAGATGTGGATACCTCTGCTGAAGCAATATATCCTGAGCCTGACAAGCAACCCATAAGTCTTCAGAATGCAGAACACCAGAGCTTCACGCAGAATGTTGAAGGTGTTGAAGCCATCTCCAGGGTATATCCGTTGGCTGGCACTACACGTGCACCAGCATCTACTGAAGCCACAGACAGCACAAATGCTCCAAAACCCAAGAAGCGTGCTCGTGTCCTCACTGACCGAGAGCTTCTTGTGGCCCTTCACCAAAAGCAGGACAGCCATCACGACTGGCTAAAACGTCAGATGAGGAGCCTCTTGGTGGATGTCAATCGTCTTCGAAACCTTGCCACCAAGAATGCCTTCGTTACACACGAAACCTGCCGTCGTACATGGAAAGGGCTCTCAATGATATGTACTGAAGCTGAACTTGAAGAGGATGGCTTCACAGAGCGTTTCAAGTTTGACACCACACCTCCTAGAAGGGCTGTGATGCGCAACACACCATCACTTGAAGACTCTGAGTTTTCTTCATCTGCTGCCACGGTTACTACAAGGATCATTGATGAAGACGACGATGCTACATCACCACCACCTGCTTCAGCACATCCAAGTTCTGCACCACCAAACAACTCCACCGACCCTGCTGCGCCTGGGAACGCGTAGAAAACTCTATGTCTTCAAACCTTTTTGGTCATTACTGACAAAAGGGGGAGAAGCATATGATGTTTATAGTCTTCAAGCGGGTCAATATGGGCGGGTGCCTTATGCTTTGTTATATTTTGCTTCGTGTTTACAACTCTTGATTTTGCTTCATTTGGTTCTTTGAGTTGTAAACACTAAAACTCGATGGTCGTCTGCTACTTGTTTGCCACTCTGTTTGCGAAGATAAATTCCGCATGTGCGACGATAAATTCCGCACTTGTCTCATTCTGCAGACGTCCATTTTCCATTATGCATGTCATTATCTTCATATACTGTCACATGCATAGTGGATTGTCATCATAAGCTGAAGTGGATCTCCACAAGTACAACCTGCCATGTGCATTTGCATTCCAAAAGCAAATTAACTTATATGCACATCTTCAGGGGGATCCCTTGCAAATTATGAAGACAATTCCCTATCCTTTACAAACTTCACACTTTATATTCCCCGTTGAAAACTTCAACTAGTTTGTCATCAATCACCAAAAAGGGGGAGATTGTAAGTGCATCTAGTGCCACCCCTAGTTGGTTTTGGAGTATTGACGACAAACCTAGTTGAGGGACTAATGTGTTTGTGAGAATTGCAGGAAACACAGGTAGAAGTCCCTCATTGATTCGGTTTACTACCAGAGATGACCCCTAAAAATGTATGAAGACATTGAAGACAAAGGTGGTATATGAAGATATTCACATTGAAGTGCCTATGGAGCTCGAAGACTTAGATCTTTCGTAGTTCTTTTTATTTTGTGTTGAGTCATAGGAACCACCGTACTGTTAAGTGGGGTCCAGGAGAACCAGTCAGAATGACTGAAGTGATGCCTAAAAAACCTATGTCTTCGAGTGAAGACAATGAGAGCGAATCTTGTCCAGAGCCGGACAAGTCAGCTTTGCTTGTAGCCCAAGTAAAGTTGCTCCACGAGAGTTTGAAATCTGACCGTTGGAACATCAGTGCACGGCTTTTGTCGTTTGAGAGCAACCCACCTCGAAGCCTTTGAGAGAAAAATTCCTAGTGAGGAGAAAAGCCCTAACCACCCAAAGCCAGAGTAAATTGGGCATCACTTAAGTCTTCGTGTCTGTGTGATCTGAAGACTTATTACACTTGAGGACTGTGAATCCTCCAGACGGTTAGGCGTCGCGTTCAGAGCATCCAAGAGACATTGTGGATTGCCAGTGAACGAAGTCTGTGAAGGTTTGGGAGTCTACCTTGAAGACTTACCAGAGTGATTGGGCGAGGACTAAGTGACCTTAGCTCAAGGAGAATACGGTGAGGACTTGGTGTCCTGAACTGTGTGTTCAGGACTGGGTGTCCGGGACTGTGTGTCCTAAGGTTTAAATACCTAGCCGCTCCAACCAGACGTACAGTTGTCACAGCAACTGGAACTGGTCCAACATATCATTGTCTTCAACGAGTCACTGGTTTCATCTTCACTTCCTTTTCTTACTGTTACTCATTGTGAAGCCATTGCATGCTTGCTTTATCTTTTGTCTTCATAATGTGAATGTATGAACTGTTTGGCTTCATAACTTCTTCCTACCCGATCCTTATTACACTGCAGTTGTTTGTCATTGTGTTTTCACTCTATTGAATACATGACCATGGCTGGCCTAGTGTAATCTAACTTCACTGCATAGTAATAGGCATAATCTTCACTGTTTGTCTTCAACTCTCACGTTTGAAGACTTTCATAAAAATCGCCTATTCACCCCCCCTCTAGTCGATATAACGCACTTTCACATACCCGCTCCCCCGTGGATGGGTTGGGGAAGCTTTCCGCTTGCTCCCCGCCATTATAAGTGGCTAATCCGGCTCGGACGGGGACCATGTACGTAGGAGGGAGAAACCCCTGGGTCTGCAACTCCACTAGTAGGCTATGGGGAAGAGAACACTTCTCCCAACTACCTGGCTTAGGGCTACGGGGGCGAGAGGAGGAGCTACGGTGGCCGGCCATGATGGGATGGATTTTTCCGGGCACGCTCCGATGGATACTGACTGTGGGAAGGTGGTGGGATCTGGATCTGAAGATCCCCGGTCGTTTAAATAAACAATTCATATACCTGGTTAGGGTGGTAAATGTAAAAATACCCCAACCTCTCGCATTCGCTCGACACGTGGAAGATAGCCATTATTAAGGCACAGGAGCCGAGGAGTGCAACATTCATGGGAGGCCGGACACAACTCGCTATGACAGGTACTCATGACTTGGAGGAGAACCCGCCTTGCAATGCCGAAGACAATCTGCGCGCCGGACTCGTCGTCATTGAAGCCTTGTTCAGGGGCTACTGACGGAGTCTTGGATTAGGGGGTCCTCGGACAGCCAGACTATATACTTTGGCTGGACTGTTGGACTATGAAGATACAAGATTGAAGACTTCGTCCCATGTCCGGATGGGACTCTCCTTTGCGTGGAAGGCCAGCTTGGCGATTCGGATATGTAGATCTCCTCCCTTGTAACCGACTCTGTGTAACCCTAGCCCCTCAGGTGTCTATATAAACCGGAGGGTTTTAGTCCATAGGACAACAACAATCATATCATGGGCTAGCTTCTAGAGTTTAGCCTCTCTGATCTCGTGGTAGATCAACTCTTGTAATATTCATATCATCAAGATCAATCAAGCAGGAAGTAGGGTATTACCTCCATCGAGAGGGCCCAAACCTGGGTAAACATTGTGTCCCCCGCCTCCTGTTACCATCCGCCTTAGACGTACAGTTCGGGACCCCCTACCTGATATCCGCCGGTTCTGACACCGACACCAGTCTACAACATCGACGGTGCAGCGAGACCTTCGTGCTGCTTCGTCGCTGCGGAAGGACCACTGTGCTGCTACGGCCGCGTGGCAGGACATGCCGGCTGCGTTCGCGGCGAGGCGGTACATCTCTCGTGCTTCTGCTTCCATGCTCGCATCTCCCTGGTGGCAATCTCTGACCCAGAACTCACGCTGGTCATGGCAGACGAAAGGGAACAATGATGAATGACTTGTTTATTTTTGTGGATGAGGAGTTGAGGAGGAATGTGTAGTCATCTTGGAGTAGTAGTATTTATAACTGAGTACTAATACGCTCCTAAGTGGGAAACCATTTAGGTTATGATCGATGTGAACTGGTTTGCAATTTGGAATGTGACGGGACGCAGGCTCAAAATTTATTGACGGTTATAAGTGCGGCACTATTCTCGGAAGGCGTAACGTGGGCAAGTATGCATTCTCGGCCGCGTACGTGGCGTTTGCACCATCGGGTGCACTGCAATAGGCAATGTCAGCACACATCTTGTTCCAACAACCGTTCACGCTCGTTATTACCATCGCACATGCTTCTTTTAATTAGAATGTGTGTGCCCATCTAGCGCACACACGTTGATCTATCTAACTGTTTCAGTTTTGTGTGGCTAATCGCAAATAGTTCATCCGTGTGAAGTGTATACCATCAATCGCAGACACTTTGATCTGGCTGACCCATTTCTGTTGTGTTGCCTAATCGGAAACAGTTAATCCTTCTGAAGCATATGCCCGCAACCGCACACACCTTTATCTAGCTGGGCGTTTCTATTGTTCCTCCTCATCACAAATAGTTCATCCGAGTGAACTGTATGTTGTATATCGCACACGCCTTCATCTGGCTGCCATTTTCTTTTGTTCCATCTAATCGCAAACAGTTCATCGAACTGAATCGTATGCCCTACATCGCACACGCAACTAAAATCTGAACCGTGTTTGATGGCTCCGCCATCGCAAACGTTTTGCACCATTTTATTGTTCTTTTACACCATCGTTTGTGATTATTGCATCGTGCAAAATTTCGTCGAAGCTTCTCTGATCATAGTGTTGCATTAGTAGCATCTTGTAGTAGTGTCTCCCAGAGTATGCACCGTTGCTACAGTTCATCGTGCTGAGACACCACGTGATGATCGGGTGTGATAAGCTCTATGTTCACATACAACGGCATTAGTCCAAATCATAGCATATTGCCATGTAATGATCATGCATCATATTGTGGCATTGCATTGATTGTGTTCTTTCTCAGTTGCCGGTGTTTGTCTCCTCTCAGTAGATGTGTACCGACAACGAGAACGATGACACCGATGAATTGTGTTCCTCTTCAGAAGTGTCAGGCAAGCAAAACCCCCTTCTTCATTCCTATACAATCCCACTCTCTCGCTCCTTCTCTCTTTTACTGCATTAGGACAACACCGATTCAACTGTTACATGCTACGGTAGTTGAACCCCTTTCCTCTGCATGACCTGTCATTGCCACAGTAAATAGATGAAACCCACTAGCATGAGTAGGAGTTGTTTGAGCCCTGATGTGCCTACTCATTCATGCTTGTTTGTCATGCCTGCTACTGCTTAGAGTTGAGTCAAGGCTGATTCATCGGGGATGAATTGGAATGTGGTGAACATGTCCTACTGTTGAGAGCTAAGTGTGTGAACAGAATTTGGTAAAGGTAGTGGTGAGAGGCCATGTAGGAGTACATGGTGGGTTGTCTCATTGCAGCCGACCTCAGGGACTGAGTTCTGTGTTTGTGATCCATGAACAGTTACTACCACGCATTGGAATGCTTAAGTGCCCCTCTTGACTTATTAATCTACCTGATCTCTGTCCAGGAGTTGCAACTAGTTTCTGGTGTTTGTAGGTAGTGTTAGTAGTCTACCAAGTGGCACTCGGTACAAGTGGGCTTGGGACAGACTAGGCACAGTGGCACGGTGTACCAAGTGGCACCCGGATGGTGGGCTTGGGAACCCTGTGCACATCGTTTGGGGCCATGAGCGACACCCCGGCCGGATCTCCTTGTGGATGGAACCTGAATAGGCGATAAACCTGGACTAGAGACTTGTTGGTTAGTCAGGTCGTGGACGACTCCCTCGCCAGGCTTCCGCTGGAAGGTTGCCGAGATACACGATGTGTACATGGTGGTAAGTGGCGAGAGCTTGTGTGAAGAAGTACACCCCTGCAGGGTTATCATTATCTATTCGAATAGCCGGATTCCTCGGATATGGAAACTTGGACCCCTTACATCGTTCATAGACAAGTGAAAGTGGATACTCTAAAATGCGCAAGATAAGCGTGAGTGCTATGGATGGCGTTCTCGTAGGGAGATGGGAGCGGATCCATAGTGGTGTATTGATATGTGAATATGTGGACTCGTGTGCGCCACCTCAAAGAGTTATTTGCAGTAGTAGTTCAAGTTAGCCACTGAGTCAAAGCTGGCTTGCTGCAGTTAAACTCCACCACCCCCTTTGTTGCTACCAATGCATGTGTAGTTAGTTCTGATGTAAGTCTTGCTGGGTACATTTGTACTCACGTTTGATTAATTTATGTTTTGCAGAGAGACTTCAGTCTCGCTATTAGTTCCACGTGGACTTCGACGTTTAGCTTGATACCTCAGCTACGATCTTGTGCCCTCGGCAAGATCTGGTAGATAGTCAGGCTTCTCAGCCTTTTTCATTTGTAGAGTCTATACTCAGACATGTTAAGCTTCCACATGTGCTTTGACTTGTATGCTCTAAATGTTGGGTCATGAGACCCATGTTTGTATTATCTGGCTCTTCGGAGCCTAATGAATAAATACTTGAGTCATAGAGTTATGTTGTGATGCTATGTTGTAATTACACATATCGAGCATATTGTGTGTATGATTGAAATGCTTGGTATGTGTGGGATCCGACAACCTAGTTGTTCATCCTTGGTAGCCTCTCTTATGGGGAAATGTAGTCTTGTGCTTCCATGAGCCATAGTAGTCCGCTACAGCCCGGTTCACCGGAGTCCTGCTAGCCCAGCACTGCTGCTCCGGAACATTTAGACTGGCCGGCATGTGATTCACTTCGTTCCTGTGTCTGTCCCTTCGGGGAAATGTCACGCGGTGGCATCCGGAGTCCTGCTAGCCTGCTACAGCCCGGGTTCCCGGAGTCCTGTTAGCCCAGTTGCTACAGCCCGGATTCACACGCTGCTGACCGACATGCTCGATGTTGATTCATGTATGTTTGTCCCCTTAAGTTAGTGCCCTTTGGGTTCACGACTAGTCATGTCGGCCTGGGTTCTCTGTCATATGGATGCTAGCGACACTATCATATACGTGAGCCAAAAGGCGCAAATGGTCCCGGGCCATGGTAAGGCGACACCCGTGGGGATACCGTGCGTGAGGCCGCAAAGTGATATGAGGTGTTAAAGGCTAGATCGGTGTGACTTAGAATCGGGGTCCTGACAGCTTTGGTATCAGAGCCTAACTGCCTATAGGATTACCAAGCCAAGCTGGTCGAAGTCGTGTCTAGAAATGCTTTAGTTATATAAGGGAATTGGTTGTGGATGGGAACGTAAGTCTCTTTTTACTCCTTATCCTCATGACCTTCTGATCTGAGTCATCTTATCTTTTCTACGGGGTTAAGAACTAGGCTTCTCTTCTATCTCTCAGGATGACGTGTTACTAAACCGTAGTTGCCTAGGATTGTTGAGTTCAAGCCTCAGTTCAGTTCCTACTACTTCCATATGTTCATAGCTGGCCTCAGAACCTTGATATTGTGATGTTGAGTGGTTATGCCACCATTTTTCAGGATGTCTCAAATCATTTGAGCATTTACAGCTGTTATGTTGTCCAAGTCATCCCAGGTTTCTAAACAGTCTGATGCATCTGCAAATCCCTTCCTCCCGTTCCTGATGTCCTTTTAGGCCAGATTAAGCACACTAAACGGTGAGTTGAGGTACTCTATTGCCTCGACATATATGTTGGAGTTGTTATTATGACACTAGGGTATCTTAGAGTTAGTAATCTAGCCATGTTTGGTGTTCCTAGTGTGATGATTCTGGCCACCATTCTCGAAAGCATCTCATGATGTTATTTAGTTAGTAGGTACTCTACTCCTGGGTTTTGAACCCGAGACCCTACTTCATGTTGTTAGTATTTGCTAGTTCCCTTAAGATATAAGTAATCTTGTGATAGTCCTCGAGGTCCGTGGTATATCGTTCTTCCAATACCATGAGCCAATATGGCAGAAGTTCTTTTTGAACCAAAAGATCACAACCAGAGTGCTCTTGATGAGTTCTTCATTCTATATTGTGACTCTGCCAATTCTATCTCTCCGCATGGGTTATCCGGAAGAAACCTGTTGAACTTAGTTCGACATACTAATCTATGCATCCACAACTCATAATGTTATATGCTCCTTGAGTTGTCCATTTTTAGCTGTATTCCGACCATCATCTATCAATTGATAGTCAAGAGTAGGTGTGTAATCATGTTCATCGATGGCTATTATTCTTGTGGTCTGTCAAGCCGTTCTGGTCCAGAATGACTAGGAGAAACAAACTCCAGTACCTCATCCATATCCAGGATTGGGTCAAAGTGGTTGTATTCCACAGATCAAAATGCCAATCCAGTTTTTGTTCTGTTCTACCTTGGGGTATTACCATCTTTATATCAAGAATGTCATGGGAATTGCACCACCTCTTATGAATTCTTGACGCAGTGATACTTCTCACCATCATTATTCATTCCTCGGTCCCGTGTTGTTGTAACCGAAATGCCGACAAGTGAATTGTGATGTGTGAAATCAATACTCTGAGCAACTCATTGCTTTGTAGTAAATGGACAATATTCTCATTCTTAGAGTGTTGTTTATTAAATCATCATCCTAAGATTGATCGTGCTACCTAGTCCTTATTTCTGGTGCACTCTTCGATCCATGAGATGGGATTGTGTCAATTCCTCACTCTTTCGATCATATCGTCTTGCCCTGAAAAGCAAGATTGTTCTCGAGCTTAGAGTCATATCGGTGGTTCGTGATTTTCCGGATATCTTCACGGAAGTATCACCAGGTCATCCCCTGACCGATATGGTGAGTTCATGATCAAGTTGGTTTACCAATAAACCACTCTTTCTCCAAGAATCCGTGTTGGATACCCCTGAACTAGTTGGTTAAGCTAAACAACAACTTGGAGAGTTGGAAGATAAAAGCTTTGCCGAATTTAGTTCATTTTGAAGGGATATCTTTGCGTTTGTGTGTGTGTGTGGAGGAAAGGTGATATCTTCATCGATTGGTCCTCTGATTAGTTGTTGGATCTATTGTCTTGCCAAAACTTTGATTTGAGTGTGGGCTATCCTCAAATCAAATCAGAATCAATGATGTTTGTAATGTTGTATTACTCGTGATTTTTCCTCGAGCATACACCGTTATATCTTTTGTTCTGACCAATGGTATCACTTTGTTCACATAATTGTGGAATTCCATCTATATGGAAATCTCGATGACTTGTTGTTGAGCCCATCAGCAGCATTTTGCCTCCTCCATGATTCTTGTTGAACATCCAGCTAGTGTTGGAAACTTTGTAAGCATTGCCTTCGTGTTCCGCTCATGAGGTATATGTTTTGGTGAAAGAAGTGACTTTGTCCAAGTTCACGTGCATTAGTTGTAAGTTGCCACCATGAATTTGAGAAATGTTTGTTTTGTTTCCTTTGGAATCATCTCAAATCAGTCATGCATATGTGCTAAGTATTCTATGGTTTGGTAGATTAATTACCTCCACTCCATATATTTCCCTAGCACACCAAGCCACTGATTGACTTGTTCAAGGAAAAGGAGTTGTTGTGCTAATCCTAGGACATGCACAAGACTTGGTTACCAAGCTGATGGTTCCCAACCAGAACTCGGTAGTGCTTGTTGTAAGACTACTATGTGGTCATGCTTGTCTTGGACAGCGTGTTCACAGGTATGTAGCAGAACCAGCTCATGTTTTGGAGCTTGCTATCGTAGTTCATCTCCCGAGAATCTCGCAACATCATCTCGTCAATTTGTGTTGCAACTCTTCTTTTCACACATGTTGAGTCTGAAGTATCCTGTTTCTAACCAGATCAGAATCTCAGGCAGATATGATGGCTGGAACATTTCCAAGATCTATGATGTAGGTTCTGACGAGGTTGATGTTCTGGCCGACACACCTAGCCGGAAGATCTATTATTGTAGTATCTTGAACGAGCAATTCGACCATCTTATCCATGAGGATTTGGTATGACTTATTCCACAAGGTGTTCCTTATGGATTTTTGTGCTCCCAAAGTCCGACCTTTACTTGATGGCCATGTTGATGCTTTTAAGCATTGACCATGGTACCTAGTACATCAAGGAGAACATTATAAGCGGAGTGCTAAATGTCTCTCGATCGATCATCCAGATTTGCTTCTTTGGCATTGCTAAGGAAAAATCTGAGAAAGTGATGTCCTCCTTTGCATCTGCATCCTCCATCACCGTTTATCATGGTAGTACGATGTGTTGCCAGGATCCTTGCATGGATGTTGGTAAAACCTTGATGAATACGGAAATGCTCAAGTTCTTGAGAGCATGCTCAGTCATTGGGTTATATCCTCGGTATCAATTGGAATATGCCTTCCGTTGCCGAGTTGTCCTATAACTCTAGTTTCCTCTCCAAACTGAGTATGCCATTTTTCGAATTCATTCAAATGATCAATTGTGATTTTCCTTAGGCTGGTATAGAGAGTTTCAATGATCTCTGTATCAAAAGTAATTCTTTTTTCCACTTAAGGGAATAATTCTACGAGTCACCTTCCCCAGGTGTCCCGTTATGGTATCATGGGCAACTTAACTCCTCGCTACTTTGAAACCCCCTCACCATCTATTTAAGCGTCGAATTGTTGCCTACCAATTTGAACCTTTGTCATATGTTTCACATCCATCTTCTCTGATGTGTGTTTTGCGTCTCAGCTAGAGGGATGTTTCTACGTCTCATTCCGTGAGTTGATCTTGTGTTCATTAAGATAGATGATCCATTCTTGTGAGTTGTCTTGCTCTCTTGTCGCCATGTTGGATGAAGTTCTCGAAGGAAAGGATGTCATAATCAATATGATGTAGCGGATCAACATCTCCGAAGAAGGGCAGTTGGATCATGAAGATCGTGTTATTAGCTTTGTGTCCCCTCTTGTCATCTTACCTCACGTCTTGAATCTCGGGACGAGATTCTTATTTAGTGGGGGTGAGTCAGCCCTAGCTTTGGCCTTTGCTTGTATTTGCATATGCATCCATGCATCATCTTAAATTCAAGGAAATTGAATTGGGGAAATTCTCAAGCCTCAGAAATCTTTTAAAAATGATCAACATTAAAATATTTTCAAATGAGCCCAACAAAATGTTCCTGCTAATCCATGAAAATATTGGCAAGAGCTAAAACTCAAACCAATATTTTTGGAATCACAGAAATAATTATTCTTGGGCCTTTGAATTAATTCACTAGTTATTTGAATTGGGTTTATATTTACTATAAAATAGATATAAGCCCAATAATTTTGAAAGTTTGCATGTCGCTCTGAACTAGTTTCCTAAGTCCACATAATAATTTTCAGAAGCATAAAAATTGGTTTGGTTTGAAAACCAAACTCAAACCAAACATCAAACAAAATAGAAAACAGAAACAAACAGAATAGAAGAGAGAGAGAGAGAGAGAGAGTTTACATGGCAGCCCACTTACCTGGCCCAACTCCTCTAGCCGGCCCAGCCTACCTGGATATGCCAGTCGTCCTCAACCTCGTGCCAGAGGGCACGAGGGCATGTGCCCACCAACCGCGCGTACGCGCCGCGCCACCTCCTGGTTGCCCGCTTCCCCTGGCCTCCTGTAACGTCACCACGCACACCCCTCCGACACCTCTCACTCTCCCCCATGGCCCTCCTCTCCTCTGCTCCCTCTCTCTCGCCCGAACCGAACGCGCCCGTCGCCTCCCTCCAAATATCAGCGCTGGCCACCATCGTCATCTTGCCTCCACCAGCTTTCCAAAAGCTTCGCCAAGCCCCGATTAACCTCTCCATCGAAGGACGCGAGCCCGAAGGCCCCGCATCAACGCCACCATCACCGTCTCCGAGCTCTGCTCCGCCGAGATGCCACCGCCCGATTGCTCGTCTGTAGTCATCCCTGAGCCTGACGAGACCTCCATACGACTCCCTGTGAGCCCATCTCCCTTTCCCCTCATACCCCGTGGTGGATTTGGTCCGCTAGCTCGATTCCCGCCATCGCGAGAGCTTCCGCTGTCGTGTCTCATCGCCGTCGTGGCCTAAGCTCGATCTGCTCACGTCCGAGCACGTGGTAGTGCTCCAGGAGCTCCCTGGTGCTCCTGCGCCGCTCAACCTGCTCGCTAGCAAGCTGCAGCCCCGTGCCCCGGCCAAGCCCGAGCATCTCCACCTAAAAGCTCATCGCCGGTGCCGCTACAGCCTGGCATCAGCTCCAGCCACCACCACCATCGTACGCGCCCTGCTGCGGGTGTTTCAACGCACCCAGCCGCGCGACCTCCCATCGCCGGAGTTGGCCGGACGAGCGACCTCGCCGTGCCCTATTTACGCCGGCGGCTAAACACTGATTAGAGCTGACGTGGAGCATTAGGTTAGGTGCTAATCACTCGGTTAATTAACCCCTACTGTATGACATGTGGGACCACTGCTGTTTAAAACACGGGTTAAGTTAAATAACCCCCTGTTAACTCTCTATCTCACTGACATGTGGGCCACGGTGTCAGGTTTGACCTGGACCGACCCCTGTTGACTTGCTTACGTCACACTGAGGTCATGCTGACGCAGTTAATCATTTGCTGGATTAAAAATAATCCAGGAAATGCCAGAAAATAGTTAAAACTTCTAAAATTCATAGTAATTCAACCGTAGCTCCAAATGAAATAAATTATATATGAAAAATGATCAGAAAAATCCAATCTATCCATCTGTACTGTTTTCATGCATGTTTGAGCAAGTTAACCTCACTATTTAGGATGAAACATGATTAGGACAAATTTGATAATAGATTTGGAGTTGGAATTTGATCTAGCTTTCAATTCCACTTGAACCAAAATGACTTCCTGTTGCATTAGTCCAAATCACATCATATTGCCATGTAATGATCATGCATCATATTGTGGCATTGCATTGATTGTGTTCTTTCTTAGTTGCCGGTGTTTGTCCCCTCTCGATAGACGTGTACCAACGACGAGAACGATGACACCGATGAATTGTGTTCCTCTTCAGAAGTGTCAGGCAAGCAAAACTGCCTTGTTCATTCCGATACAATCCCACTCTCTCGCTCATGCTCTCTTTTACTGCATTAGGACAACACCGATTCAACTGTTACATGCTACAGTAGTTGAACCCCTTTCCTCTGCATGACCTGTCATTGCCACAGTAAATAGATGAAACCCACTAGCATGAGTAGGAGTTGTTTGAGCCCTGATGTGCCTACTCATTCATGCTTGTTTGTCATGCCTGCTACTTCTTAGAGTTGAGTCAGGTCCGATTCATCGGGGATGAATTGGAATGTGGTGAACATGTCCTACTGTTGAGAGCTAAGTGTGTGAACACAATTTGGTAAAGGTAGTGGTGAGAGGCCATGTAGGAGTACATGGTGGGTTGTCTCATTGCAGCCGTCCTCAGGAACCGAGTTCTGTGTTTGTGATCCATGAACATTTACTACCACGCATTGGAATTCTTAAGTGCCCCTCTCGACTTATTAATCTACCTGTTCTCTGTCCAGGAGTTGCAACTAGTTTCTGGTGTTTGTAGGTAGTGTTAGTAGTCTACCAAGTGGCACCCGGTACAAGTGGGCTTGGGACAGACTAGCCAAAGTGGCACGGTGTACCAAGTGGCCTCCGGATGGTGGGCTTGGGAACCTTGCACACATCGTTTGGGGCCGTGAGCGACACCCCAGCCGGATCTCCTTGCGGATGGAATCCGAATAGGCGATAAACCTAGACTAAAGACTTGTTGGTTAGTCAGGTCGTGGCCGACTCCCTCGCCCGGCTTCCGCTTGAAGGTTGCCGAGATACACGATGTGTACATGGTGGTAAGTGGCGAGAGCGTGTGTGAAGAAGTACACCCCTGCAGGGTTATCATTATCTATTCGAATAGCCGGATTCCTCGGATATGGAAACTTGGACCCCTTGCATCGTTCATAGAAAAGTGAAAGTGGATACTCTAAAATGCGCAAGATAAGCGTGAGTGCCATGGATGGCGTTCTCGCAGGGAGATGGGAGCGGATCCATAGTGGTGTATTGATATGGTGAATATGTGGACTCGTGTGCGCCACCTCAAAGAGTTATTTGCAGTAGTAGTTCAGGTTAGCCACTGAGTCAAAGCTGGCTTGCTGCAGTTAAACTCCACCACCCCCTTTGTTGCTACCAATGCATGTGTAGTTAGTTCTGATGTAAGTCTTGCTGGGTACATTTGTACTCACGTTTGCTTTATGTTTTGCAAAGAGACTTCAGTCTCGCTAGTAGTTCCACGTGGACTTCGACGTTTAGCTTGATACCTCAGCTACGATCTTGTGCCCTCGGCAGGATCTGGTAGATAGTCAGGCTTCTCAGCCTTTTTCATTTGTAGAAGTCTGTACTCAGACATGTTAAGCTTCCGCATGTGCTTTGACTTGTATGCTCTGAATGTTGGGTCATGAGACCCATGTTTGTATTATCTGGCTCTTCGGAGCCTAATGAATAAATACTTGAGTCGTAGAGTTATGTTGTGATGCCATGTTGTATTTACACATATCGAGCATATTGTGTGTATGATTGAAATGCTTGGTATGTGTGGGATCCGACAACCTAGTTGTTCATCCTTGGTAGCCTCTCTTATGGGGAAATGTAGTCTTGTGCTTCCATGAGCCATAGTAGTCCGCTACAGCCCAGTTCACCGGAGTCCTGCTAGCCCAGCACTACTGCTCCGGAACACTTAGACTAGCTGGCATGTGATTTACTTCATTCCTGTGTCTGTCCCTTCGGGGAAATGTCACGCGGTGACATCCGCAGTCATGCTAGCCTACTACAGCATGGGTTCCCGTAGTCCTGTTAGCCCAGTTGCTACAGCCCGGATTCACACGCTACTTACCGACATGCTCGATGTTGATTCATGTATGCCTGTCCCCTTAAGTTAGTGTCACTTTGGGTTCACGACTAGTCATGTCGACCCGGGTTCTCTGTCATATGGATGCTAGCGACACTGTCATATACGTGAGACAAAAGGCGCAAACGGTCCCGGGCCATGGTAAGGCGACACCCATGGGGATACCGTGTGTGAGGCCACAAAGTGATATGAGGTGTTAAAGGCTAGATCGGTGTGACTTAGAATCGGGGTCCTGACAGCTACGATGAGACCTTCTCACCCGTAGCGATGCTTAGGTCTGTCCAAATCATGTTAGCAATTGCCGCATTTTATGATTATGAAATTTGGCAAATGGATGTCAAAACTGCATTCCTTAATGGATATCTTAAAGAAGAGCTTTATATGATGCAACCAGAAGGTTTTGCCGATCCAAAAGGTGCTAACAAAGTGTGCAAGCTCCAGCGATCCATTTATGGACTGGTGCAAGCCTCTCAGAGTTGGAATATACGCTTTGATAGTGTGATCAAAGCATATGGTTTTATACAGACTTTTGGAGAAGCCTGTATTTACCAGAAAGTGAGTGGGAGCCCTATAGCATTTCTGATATTATATGTGGACAACATATTTTTGATCGTAAATGATACTGAATTTTTGAATGGCATAAAAGGATACTTGAATAAGATTTTGTTCAATGAAAAACCTCAGTGAAGCTGCTTATATATTGAGCATCAAGATCTATGGAGATAGATCAAGATGCTTAATTGGACTTTCAGAAAGCACATACCTTGATAAAGTTTTGAAGAAGTTCAAAATGGATCAGTCAAAGAAAGGGTTCTTGCCTGTGTTGCAAGGTGTGAAGTTGAGTCAGACTCAATGCCCGACCACTGTAGAAGATAGAGAGAAAAATTAAAGTCATTCCCTATGGCTCAACCATAGGTTCTATCTTGTATGCAATGTTGTGTACCAGACCTGATGTGTGCCTTGCTATTAGTTTAGCAGGGAGGTACCAAAGTAACCCAGAAGTGGATCACTGGACAGCGGTCAAGAACATCCTGAAATACCTGAAAAGGACTAAGGATACGTTTCTCGTTTATGGAGGTGACAAAGAGCACGTCGTAAACGGTTTCGTCAATGCAAGCTTTGACACTGATCCAGATGACTCTAAGTCGCAAACCAGATACGTATTTATATTGAATGGTGGAGCTCTCAGTTGGTTCAGTTCCAAGTAGAGCATCGTGGCGGGATCTACGTGTGAAGCAAAGTACATAGCTGCCTCGGAAGCAGCAAATGAAGGAGTCTGGATGAAGGAGTTCATATCCGATCTAGCTGTAATACCTAGTGCATCGGGTCCAATGAAAATATTTTTTGATAATACTGGTGCAATTGCCTTGGCAAAGGAATCCAGATTTCACAAGAGAACCAAGCACATCAAGAGATGCTTCAATTTCATCCGCGATCAAGTCAAGGAGGGAGACATAGTGATTTGCAAGATACATACGGATCTGAATGTTGTAGACCCGTTGACTAAGTCACTCTCACGAGCAACACATGATCAGCACCAAGACTCCATGGGTGTTAGAATCATTACTACGTAATCTAGATTATTGACTCTATTGCAAGTGGGAGACTGGAGGAAATATACCCTAGAGATAATAATAAAGTTGTTATTTATATTTCCTTATATCATGATAAATGTTTATTATTCATGCTAGAATTGTATTAACCGGAAACTGAGTACATGTGTGAATACATAGACAAACAGAGTGTCCCTAGTATGCCTCTACTTGACTAGCTCGTTAATCAAAGATGGTTAAGTTTCCTGACCATAGACATGTGTTGTCATTTGATGAACGGGATCACATCATTAGAGAATGATGTGATGGACAAGACCCACCCGTTAGCTTAGCATAATGATTGTTTAGTTTTTCTGCTATTGCTTTCTTCATGACTTATACATGTTCCTTAGACTATGAGATTATGCAACTCCTGAATACCGGAGGAACACCTTGTGTGCTATCAAACGTCACAACATAACTGGGTGATTATAAAGATGCTCTACAGGTGTCTCCGATGGTGTTTGTTGAGTTGGCATAGATCGAGATTAGGATTTGTTACTCCGTGTATCGGAGAGGTATCTCTGGGCCCTCTCATTAATGCACATCACTATGAGCCTTGCAAGCAATGTGACTAATGAGTTAGTAACAGGATGATGCATTACATAACGAGTAAAGAGACTTACCGGTGACTAGATTGAACTAGGTATGATGATACCTACGACCGAATCTCGGGAAAGTAACATATCGATGACAAAAGGAACAACGTATGTTGTTATGCGGTTTGACCGATAAAGATCTTCGTAGAATATGTAGGAGCCAATATGAGCATTCAGGTTCCGCTATTGGTTATTGACCGGAGATATGTCTCGGTCATGTCTACATAGGTCTTGAACTCATAGGGTCCGCACGCTTAACGTTCGATGATGATTTGTATTATGAGTTTCGTGTTTTGATGAACCAAAGTTTGTTCGGAGTCTTGGATGATATCGCGGACATGACGAGGGGTGTTGAAATGGTCGAGACATAAAGATTCATATATTGGAAGGCTACATTCGGACACTAGAATGGTTCTGGTCGTTTCGGATAAGTTTCGGAGTACCGGGGGTTACCGGAACCCCCCTGGAGGTTAATGGGCCACCATGGGCCTTAGTGGAGAAGAGAGAGGGTTAGCCAGGAGGTGCCGCGCGCCCCCCTTGCTCAGTCCGAATTGGACAAGGGGAGGGGGCGGCACCCCCCTCCTTCCTTCTCTCCTCTTCCTCCTTCCCTACTTCTCCTACTTGGAATAGGAAAGGGGGGACCGAATCCTACTTGGACCGGGAGTCCAAGTAGGACTCCCCCCATGGCGCACCCCTAGGGCCGGCCACCTCTCCTCCCCCTTTATATACGTGGGAGGGGGGACCCCAAAGGCACACCAAGTCTTCTCTTAGCCGTGTGTGGTGCCCCCTCCATAGTTACACACCTCGGTCATATCGCCGTAGTGCTTAGGCGAAGCCCTGCGCCAGTAACTTCATCATCACTGTCATCACGCTACGTGCTGAAGGAACTCTCCCTCATCCTCAACTGGATCAAGAGATCGAGGGACATCATCGAGCTGAACGTGTGCTGAACACGGAGGTGCCGTATGTTCGGTGCTTGGATCGGTTGGATCACGAAGACGTTCGACTACATCAACCGCGTTACTAAACGCTTCCGCTTTCGGTCTACGGCGGTATGTGGACACACTCTCCCCTCTTGTTGCTATGCATGTCCTAGATAGATCTTGCGTGATCGTAGGAAATTTTTTGAAATACTGCGTTCCCCAACAACTATATCTACCTATATGTAGTATTCTTTTGCCGTTCTTGGAAAATTTGTATGTGCCATCTCTAATTTTCAAAATAAACTTCTCTTTTGTGTGTTCGTTTCGCTCATGGACCGATGAGGGTTGGCTAATATTTTCCATGCTAGATGTGTTATTCTCAAGATGAGTGTTTATTCACTTGTCATTGCACGAGAGTAAGGCAAATGTATTAGGGATGCCCAGTTGTCGGGAGGATGAACCCCGGGCAGGCAACGGAACCCAGATCCTTTTCAAAAACAACGGGGCCAGCAATGCCCCTCAAGCCGTCTCATTCCTGGCCGGGTCGCTCGTCCCGGCCAAATTCCTCAACCCGGCCCCGACGGCCGGTGCAAGGCAGTCGAACCCGACGCACCAAGATGTCTTCAACAAGCCAGCTTCCCCTTAGCGTGTTCTCCAACCCGGCCACGGGTCAGCTCCCATCCCATCCTGGCCATACGATGGGACGAGTCTTCAATCAAGAGATGAGCAAGGCAACAGTGCCCCTCCCATTCCTCTGGTCAGTCGAGGCGTGGCAATAGTGCCTCACCTACCCGCTGACCAGGGCCGGCGTGGCTACAGTGCGCCCGTCGTCACTGCTGACGCCAGCAAGCGGCAACCTGAGGGAGCGCCACTGTAGCAGACTCGACCCGGTCACTCCCTGATGATCGACAAGACGTCAAACCGTGCCCCTACACCCGATGGGTCCCACGCCCAGAGAACCCGGCGAGCCCTGTCACCCGGCCAGTCCCAGCATCGGCTTCCCGGACAATGACAACCCAGCCCCATGACCTTGTAACATTACCATTGTACCCTTGGTGGTTGACCTATAAAACCCCCCAGGAAGCCTCCATGCACGGGGGTGAAGAGATCCGATCACTAGAACACTCACACACGGAGAGGGAGCAGCCTAGGCCTTGGCCTGCCTTCCTTCCTCCCCGATACAGCTCAAGGAGCAACTCTGTACTATCACACATAAACCACACTCGGCAGGACTAGGGGTATTATCTCTCCGGAGAGCCCCCAACCTGGGTATGTCTTGCGTCCCACGCTCGCTCATGTGGACCTCGCCTCTGGAGCCCACCAGTGCCCTCGAGCCTCCTCCTCTCTTTATACATCTCTTGGCATCTACCGTGGACCCACCACGACAGTTCGCACCCACTATGAGGAAGCTCGAGGTCCTGGCCGGGACCATGCTTCAGACAGGGCTCCTCTCCGACTCCGACGAGCCTGGCACGCTGGCGGACGACCTCATCGACGCACTCGCCGCCTCCTTTGTCACGCTGCTCATCTCCGATGTGCCTGTGGCCGACGAGTACCCCAGGGAGGTACTTGACTTTTCTGACTCCCCTTTCCCTCGGCGGCAACGTTCCTGCCGGGGCAATGGACCTCTGCGTGGAGGTCTTCGTCACCGACATCGGTGCCGGTGCCTCTTCCTCGTCCAGCGCGGCGAGGAAGGCCGCTGAAGCCAAGGCCGCAGCGGAGCGGTCCGACTCACCCAACCCGCTGCACGCCACGACGCAGAGACTTCACGTCCCCATTGGCACCGACATCGACGCCTCCAACATTGCCGAGGCCCGGACCCGGCTCGAGGAGGACCGCCAGCGCCTGCTGGACCTCACCGAGATGCTTGCCGCAATGCAGCGTCGCCTGGACTCCGCTCAGCTGGAGCGCAACGCTGCCTACGGCTTCACGCCGGACGCGCCTGAGCCAAGCTGGGTTACCGACCTGCGGGCCCAGGGCGGCGTGACAGGATGCTCCTTCGGCGCCTTCCCGCCCGTCTACAAGAATCCCGTGAAGAACATGCGCGCTGCCCAGGCGGCTGCGGTCGGCCTGGATCAGCTCGCAGGCGAGGAGCTGAAGGATCGCCTCAAGCGGGTGAACGACCTCCTCGACGCGGCCAACGCACAGCAGGACTGCCTCAACCAACTCTCCAAGCCGGCGGGATCTGACTCCCTCCGCGACATGAACCCAGCGATCATCAGAACACGGCGTCTTCGCCACCCGGCGAGGCACACTCCGGTCGCACCCGGACCCGGCGCAACCCCGCCCCAACGACTGCCGGCGCCTTGGGTGACGAGCCGGCCTTGGAAGAACGACGCCGGCTTGATCCCCCTCTCCAACTCGGCCGGCGTCTAACTACAGTCGACCCGGCCGCCCGCGGCACGGTCGCCGGCCAGGTGGGCCCCCGCGCCATCGACGACACCGACGCCCGCCACCGCCTCGACCGGCTCGCCCTCTCCTAGGAGCTGGAGGAGAGCGGTCCTATCGTCCCGGCGTGTTTCGGTAAACGCATCCGGGACGATACCTTTACCAAAGGGTTCATGCTCCTCTGCAACACCCCCAAGTACAATGGCACCGTGAATCCGGAAGACTGGCTCACTGACTACGCCACCGCCATAGGCATCGCCCGTGGGAATCACTGCCTTGCCGTGCGCTACGCGCCGCTCATGCTCCAGGGATCGGCCCGCATGTGGTTGAACAGCCTGCCGGTGGGCAGATCAATGCGTGGGGCGACTTCAAGCAAGCTTTCGTGCGCAACTTCACCGGTACCTACAAACGACCTGGTCGTCCCAGCCAGCTCGCCATGTGCGTGCAGGGACCGACGGAAACCGGCCACGAGTACGTGCACGCTGGACCAAGCTCCGAAGCAGTTGTGAGAGCGTGCACAAAGTCCAAGCAATCCAGTACTTCGTCAACGTGTGCCGGGATGGCACCCTCCTCAAGCAGGAGCTCTTACGCTCTGAGCCGGTCACCATGGCCGTGCTCATGGTGACGGCAGACAAGTACGCCAATGCAGACTCCTCCATGAAGATCCAAGTGGCACTGGATGAAGCTGGCAAAGCGAGGCCGGTTCCCCCTCCGAAGTCGGCTGGCGAAGGAAGCCGGCAGCAGCACAACCATCAGAACAACAAGCGCAAGGCCGACCAACTGGAACGCTACGACAACCGGCTCGTCACGGCCGCTGAGCAGGCGCCCGCGACCGACCCGGCCGCCAAGCGTCGGCATACCGGCAAAACAACGACAACCCGCCATGAGTTTCGAGGAGATGCTCGATGCTCCCTGGAAGCACCACAATGGCGCAAGGCCGTCCACGCACACGCTTCGGCAATGCGCCATCACCACGCGCATCATGTGGGATGATGTCCCGCCTCCTCCGGCCCCAGCTCCGGGAGCGGGGCAGCCGCCTCCGCCTTCCCCACCGCCCCCGGCCGGCGGCGCGATGCGCGATGACGCCTACTCGGCCCAGAACGTGACGTACGTTGTCTTCACCAGCCTCGGCGACAACAAGCGTAGCGAGCGTCTACTTCGGCAGGAGGTGAACACCGTCATCCCGGCCAAGCCGAAGTACATGCATTGGTCGGAGCGCCCGGTCACATGGACCTGGGAAGACCACCCGGCTAGCATGCCGAGTCCGGGTGGCTACGCCCTCATCCTCAACCCCACCATCGTCGCGCCTCGGCGCACCTGCAAGTTCTCCCAAGTCCTCATCGACGGCGGCAGCAGCATCAACATCCTCTATCGCGACACCATGACCAAGCTCGGCCTCGAGGCTAAAGACCTGGAGGCAACCTAGACGATCTTCCACGACATCATCAGTGGCCTCTCTTGCTGTCCATTCGGCTGGATCCGGCTCGGCGTCCTATTCGGCGACAGCGACCATTTC